>NW_026962010.1:3057047-3362752 GCF_032445375.1 Bacillus rossius redtenbacheri | reverse complement strand
AGGTAAACATATTCTCTACCGACTGTAGGGTAAGCCGAGGCGATGACTCTTCAAGGCGTAACGAAAATTGCAACAAATCAAGAGTGGGGTGCTCGATGGTTGGAGAGGGGTAGATGAGTGGGGTATAACGATTTAAGCAAAGAGGCCGTGTTTTTATGGAATGGTGTTATCGTCCGAGTGAATTTCTGAAATAGTTTTGTTTTACCGTTCAAGTGGATTATTGAAGCGTGAAGTTTTTTTTCACGTCCAGCGCGCTAGGAGGCATCACGTCACGGTAAAGAAATGATCGTGTGAGCTGAGCGGGGATGATTGCCACCAATCTGCGAGCCTCGATAGCAGGCGGCGAGGGCTCAGCCAGTGACTAAGTGCCTGGTTCAGATCGAGTCCCCTCAGGCACACTTCCCCGCTAGGGGCGGGCGACGCGGCGCTGAAAAGGAAACGCACCCTCTCGGAGGGAGGAGTCGACGAAAAGTTTTATGATGCGCCAAGAATGCCTCGAGGGGGAGGGAAGGAGGGTTGAGGGGGGATGCTCGCAATCTGAAGCGTGATCTGTTTTCCGCCGCTGTTGCCACATTTCCGCTAGAACTGGGGGTTGGGTTGTGTCTCCTACCCGAACTGAAACGAAGATAAAATATGAATTAATCATTCGGCGTGCGGAAAAAAATAATAGTATTGGTACGTTATTACTAAACATTTCCTAAGCATTCGGTGGAATGAAATGCAGAGAAACAAAAAAAAATTGAAACGTTGTGTATCATCGTACATGTTATTTATGATAACCATATAATCCACACCTCTTCGACTGCTGCATAATCTACTAGCATAGGGTGACTAAACGTCCCGTAAAAACGGGATTGTCTCGTTTTGTAACGATCGTACACGGGGTCCCGAAAAAGTCTCCCGGGACGCCTAAATGTCCCGTATTTACGTTGGGTTGAAGATACACTTTTGTCGCGCCTCTCCTCGGACCGTCTTCCCCCTCTTCTCGACAGTTGAAGTCGCCCATACCAGGCCAGAACAGCAGTCTGAATTTTGAAGATATACCAGTATGTGTTTGCGATCCCTGCCCATAATGGTAATACTGAAAGAATCTTTTCGCTTATGAACATTCAATGGACGGATGAAAGGAACAAGATGGGAGTGGATACCCTTTCTGCAATCTTGCAGGTACTCTACAATTTAAAAATGGACTGTTCTAATTTTTACAACTTTATATTGGAAAAGAAAGAGCTTTCAAAATTGGCTGGAACGAAAGAAAAATATCCCCAATTGAAATACTAAAGATTTTTAACATAACTTTGACTAACAATTTTAGTTATCTTGTTTAATTATGTTTTGAATTATGTCATAATACTTATAATAAATAACTATTCACTGCAAAATTGTTGTTTTTATTTATTATACGCCCCACAATTTAAATTAAATTACATATTCATAGGTAAACTGAAAAATAATTATAGGTCTCAAATTAGCAAACAAAAAAAGAGCATGTTTCAATGATTACGTCTCGATGCAGGCCCCTCGGACTCCCCTTCAGCTGGAGGGCATCGCCCCCAAACCCTCCTTGGATGTGTCCCGTTTTGTCAAGTTTATGATTTGGTCACCCTATACTAGCAGTATGATTGCAGAAATATATACATACGTGCACACTTGTTGGAAAAGACAAATGTGCAACGTTAGATATGACGGAATATTTTCTCTATATTCTATTGAAATTTTTTTGTAACCTAAAACATTAAAGAAAATTTCTATATCTGTATTTCGCTAAAATTGAATTTAATTTTGTAATTTTCAAAGTCTCGATACACTTCACAGTTTAAATGATAGAACATACTAATAACCTAGTAGCTGATTTGCAAAGTTTTTTTTTTTTGGCATGGTGCGCGCGCATCGTAGAAATTCACTCTCATTATTATTATTATTATTATTATTTTAATAACGCGCCTAAAGAAGTATGACTAGGAATAAATGTATTCAAGCATTATTGCGTGATTGGAACAACTTCCAATCACACACAATACGGCTGCAAACTGTAGCCGCCAGCGATAGAAGCAGGCTTCACGCGATCTTGTTTGCAAACGTCCTCGGTGCAATCTTTGTGCTTTCCTTGCATTGCCGTCCGCAAGCTTCTAACGGTGCGTGACTGCCCCTTTCTTGATTCGCGAGCGCATACATCTGGCTCGAGATGTATTCGAAGACCCGCGTTTTTTATAAACCCATGTCACACCTGTGACTGGTAAAAAGAAAGATAAAATATAGATAGGTAAATATATATAAATTAATGTTTGTGTGTCTGATTCTGTTTTGTAAATATAAAGATTTAGAAATGAATATATAGACCTAGAGATACAGAGGTATAGATAATGTTGCTCTGAGAAGGCGAGTTCAATATATTGTTCGCCGGGAAGCGCTTCGTCGGTTGAGTTCCGAGAATAAAACATAAAGGGTGACTCGTGATTGTTCACGCTAAATACACGCACGTGCAACGAAATTTTGAAACATCCGGTATTTTCATGTTACCTTTCCCGAGTTGTTTTTGACGTGACAACGTCTAATAAATCGATGAACGCCGGCTGCACGCACGAAAATTTGTCCAGTTACGCACATTGTCCCGTTACGCTTTGTCCCGTTACGCTCATTGTACGCTTGCGCCGTATCTATCTCTCTTCCACTCGATTGGAACAACCATCGATTTGACTTTTTCGAGGCACATTAAACTTGAAACACTCCCATTCGTTTCCTACTTTTCCTATCATCAACTTATCCCTAACAGAATAACACAGATTGGAAAAAGTTAAATAGTAAACATGTATAAAAGTTATAGTTAAAATAATCTGTTCGTTAAAGTAATAAACATATTTGAATTAATGGGTGCAAATAAAAGTAAATTTATCAATTAAATTGTAGATTTCATTTCACTCCTTCTTTGTATCCATACAAAATAGTGATGATTCAATAAAAAAAGATTCAATTTTATTTTTAAAAGTATGCAATATTTTCATCAATGTTTTGTTAAGACGTTGTCACGTTAAACTATCGTCCGTAAACCGACTTTAAACACAACCAATTTTTTTCTGTGCCACGGCCCAACGAGACGAAGGAAGCGAACGCGACGAACTGTCTCCGGAAGCTGCACTCGTGTTTTCGGGCGCGGGACTCGGAACAACCTGGCAACACCGCTTGTCGCAGCCCTTGCGTGGCACGCGCCGTCTCGCACGGAGGCAGGGGTGTCCTAACGAGACGAAAATAGAAGGCTAAAATAATTAACGGAAAGAGGGTCTTCCTTGAACGGTGACTTCAGATTGGACGATATACTGAACAAACTGCTGCAAAATTTTGTTACGTTCGTTGTCTCCTGGTAAGTAACAACTTTACAAACTTTGTAACGATTTCTTAAAAGCGTAACAAAGACTAGATATTAATTTATATTAGAGTCTACCCCGGCATGCGTTGCTATATTACTTCAGTTTTTTTGTAGTTTTTTTGACGTAGGTACACATATACAACACATTTCTCTCTATCTCTCTATATGGTCCCTCTATAAATCTCACTATATTTATCCTTATATAATTCTCTCTATACCTCTCTACCTATCTATATCTATATATTTAATCCATATCTCAAGATCTCTCTCTCGCTCACTCTATATATATGTATGTATCTATATTTATATCTATATTTCAAGCTATCTTCCTATTTATATCTCTCTACATCTCTCTGAATATCAATATATCTAGCTATATATATGTATATATCCCTCTATATCCCTCTATACATCGCTATACCTCTGTATCTCTAGGTCTATATTTTTATTTCTTAATCTTTATATTTACAAAACAGAATCATACACACAAACATTCATTTATATATATTTACCTATCTATATTTTATCTTTATTTTTACCAGTCACAGGTGTGACATGGGTTTATAAAAAACGCGTGTCTTCGAATACAACAGTGTCAAAATTTCAAAGGAATCAGTGAAGAACTTTCGGAGATTTAATATTTTAAACTAACATTTAATTTTATTTTTTTAAAGGGGAAAATAAAGGAACCGAAATACGCCATATCAGTTTCAGATTTTTAATGCTAAAACCTTTTTTAACATTTAATATTGAAAATGTTTCTTTTTTATGGCAGAGATCGTACAGTAAGTTATTTAAAAGGCCATATCACAGTGTCTATTAACTTTTTGATTACGGTGTTGGTAGTAATCCTCCGTAATGAATTCTCATGACATCACAAGGGAAACTATTTGTAGCAGCAGAGGGGTTGGCCACACTGAGTGTGAGACGCTACGGGACGCCACAATACGAGACGCCACGAGACTGTCTCCAACAGCCTGGCCATATACTGAAATGGGAGATAAACTAACGAACAACGTACATGCAGAATTGCGTATTGTATTCTTTCCATCTATCTAAATTCAGGGGGGTGAAAACGAGGGTAAGAATTGGTTTATCTCTCTCTTTATCTTCATCCCTCTTGTTACGATCACTTTAAAAACTTGAGCTCATGTCTCATACGCCATTTTTTTTTGTCGCATAAACTGCACTCATCAACATTTCTGCATCCATGTTTAGTGATTTTTTCCTAACCTAAATTAAAACTAAGTGTATTTGGGAGGGGTCTGGGTTAGGGATAGACTCTAAGTGCGTCTCAGACCGAAGCCTATACGCTCTAATCATGCAGGGTGTTAGCCATGCAGGGAGAGGGAGCTTGCATCATGTGCTAGGAGGGGGATTGGCCAGCCATGGCAGTGATTGGCCAGCCATGACTAACTCCCCTCGCTGACTATTCTAGACTATAAACTAGATAAGTTGGGCCCAGGTAAAACCTGCATAGACACAGGGAAAACCCTGGCCACTTACATGCGGGATGCAAAATTTCATGCATTATTGGCAAGCAGGTTGATTACAGGAAACAGAAGGATGGATCTGGAAGAAGAGTTGGACAGAGTAGAAAAGAGTCTACCATGCGGGGCGTTGGGGGCTTGCACATTGCTGTCCGCATTGGTTTGGGTGGCACTGGTTGTTTCGGGGTCGACTTTAGTCGTTTCCCGCCGGGCTGCCAGCCAGCCCGTATGTTTAGTGTGCGAGCGGGACCGTCTCCTGAGCAAACTAAGAGGCGATCCTGCTGATATTTGTCGCTAGTGTCGCGTCTCGTTCGGTGTGGCCATTCGCATAAGAAAACATTGTGCTACTCCCAAGTATCCAGTCACGTCGCGTCTAGTCTAGCATCGTCGCATCCAGTGTGGCCAAGCCCGCAATACCTGACAGCTTCATGAATTTGTGTAAAAAAATGTACCATTTTTGGCACACCAGTCCAATAGATGGCAGCATGTATGCGCATTATTAACATTGTATTTGTTAGGAACGTACAATACCAACTTAAATACTAGAAAAAATAACTTCCGTTCCTTTCAGCAAACTTTTTTATTGTTACACAAATTTACTTTAAAAATAAAACTACATTGTTTAAAATATTCGAATAGAATTGAAAAAAAAAATGGTAACCGATAAACATTGAAAAATATTTCTTAACTATTATAAATATGTAAAAATTATTGCAAATCACGCCACGCCACCAGGCTGTTTTGGACACTCTCGTCTGTGTGGATAGTATAGAGCTGTCCGATATCAGAATCTAGTGTATTTGCTTAAGGCATTCTATTAAATGACTGACTTTGGTTTAACCAAGAGAAAATTCAAAACTGCACTGACCTAAAAACTGTTCAAACCAAGATGACCACTTTCTGTTACTATTTTTCCTTATACACTGTAATTTTTTTGTTGTAAATGGAACAGAAATGTTAATATAAAATGAGAGATATTTATAAATTTGTATATTTACATGAAAACACTTGTATCGCGACAAAATAGTGTTCGCAGTAACACTGGACACGTATTCTTACCCGGGAATTCACGCTTTGTGTTGTTACAGTACCTCCAATAGTTAAAGTTTTGTGTTGTAAACCGTTCCCTGAATAGCTTTCCAGTGTTAACCTCGCATTTAATTAGCATAATAAAACAAAATAAAGTCAAATAGTTTATATTCGATTATATTTTCCGTGGTTAGAAAAATTCTGCTGGATAAAATATCAATAAAACTATAAAATTATGCGAAATTTTCGTAAGAAATACTCAGAATTATCTCGAAAAACGTATTTCAAATATATGAAAAAATAACCGTAGCCATGTGTTGTACAAAGTTAAAATATATTTCTTGTATTATTACACACTACAGTATGTACATAAAATAACGTCACAGTTATAAATTTTAATAGTATAATATCAACTGTAAGCATTGTAGAGTGCTGGTTCAATGTCGCAATTAAAGAGCAACTCAAACCATTTTTATGTACTTATATAAGCTCATAAGCGAGTACTGCTTTGTTGTTTGCTCGCTTGTGGCGCCACCAACGCAAATTGGCGACTCCTGATCGTAAAGTGTTTTGTGTTATGCAATCTGCTAACAGAAAATCAGTAATTTCAGTTCAACGCGCGTTTCGTTTTGAGTCCATGTTGGTTACAGTTGCGACATGCTTTAAAGTCAGATGGCTCTTGGATTGGTCGTAATTTTCGAGATGACAGAGCTATTTTCCGCTGGCCTCCACGTTCACCTGACATAACGCCATGCGATTTTTTACCTTTCGGGTTTTATAAAAGATTGTGTCTACGTTCCACCGCTACTTAATGATTTACCAGAGTTGAAACACAGAACTGAAGAATCTATTGCTTCCATTTCTCCGGACTTATACATTTACTTTGGATTTAACGTTTTCTAAACAAATATGGGAAATATATCAAGGCTTTATTGGACCAAACTTTCACATCCGTAATTTATTATTACTCCTTTACATCTATGCTAAAATTTCGAACCACTTACATACTTACAAAATATTTACAGACATACCAAACAATCACTTATAAATGAGAAAATGTGTTTTTTGGGTTGATGTATCAAGTTTTCATTCTCTGTGTGCCTTTGCAAAGATTACAAAAGACATGCTATCATTTTCGTAAACGTAAAACTTAGTGTGACTCTGTAATTAAAAATTATTCCTGGGTATGGCATTGCGCAGTTTTGACCAGATATGTGAATTTATCGGAGAATTATTTTACCAGATTAGGTAACCAACTAGCTCTATCATATGGAATTGCTGGTGCCGTTACGAAACTGGGTCAACGTATATTTCGGTAGCCGTGGTGTGTTTTCTGAGATATTTTTAGTCGCACTGAGAGGAGGCCTGCACGCACTGCTACCTTCGGCCGTAACTGCAGCATAGACCTTCTTGCGGAGCTATGCACTAGGACACTTGGGCTATACATGTGGACAAAACTCTTTGGTGGATTGCAATAAACCTAAATAACACTGAAATATCAGTCGATACACTGCATATGACCGTATTTACTAAACTAAACTTATATTAAACAAAACTATACTTATCTAATTAAAATTTCAATTTTACAATTTACATAATCCAATCCATCCATGGGAAAAGTGGTTATATAAATTAATTGTATTCTTTGATTATTTATATTTTATTATTTCCTGTTTAGTAGAATGATTTAAGTACATATTTCAAAAAACCTAAATATATTGTTTAGTCAGGAGAGACTTTGTTCAGAATATTATATTACAGATGGTTTAATTTAATTGTGTAAATAAATATTTTTATCTTAGAATATTTTGGATTCAAAAGTACATCATATTAAAACCAAATAACGGCGAAATTTACAATTTAAAAAAAAACGTAATCCAGGTATAAATAACAGCTTAATTTCTCGTTTATACCTTTTAATTATACCCAATAAATACACCCAACATTCTTTTTTTTATATCTTAAAGTGGAAGATGATTACAGCTAAATACATCTTCAAAGTATATCCTAACAAGATGATTCGCTGGTTTTTTTTGTTGTTATTTATTTGTAATACTATTTTTGTATAAATGATATGTGTTAAAAGACTTTTCTTTTATAAAATTATCTTTTATTTTTTTATGTTTTATAAATAAAAATTTTATATGCTAAGTAAACACAAATATGTTACACATAATAAATTATTTAAAATAAATCTGATTATTTCTAAATTATTTAGAGTAGGCTACTTCAGCATATACAATATTTTTAGTTATATTTTCGGGTAGTATTAGTATATACTGGTTTTCTCCACAACCTGATCTAGATATGGCAACATATCATTGTCCATGGGAAAAAACCGTATTCTCTCAAATCTATTCCGACATTCTTAAAGGTTTTTCCCTGAGCTTTATTTATAGTGAATATAAGCGACAACTTCACAGGAAATTGTAACCTTTTAAAATTAAATGGTAAATATGTGGGTATCATCGGAATGCGAGGTATTTGTACCGTTTGCCCAACTGCCGGCCCAGTCAAAACTATAGCTACTATGACACTAGTTACATAAAACTGGTGGTCTAAGGCTATGTAAAAAAATAATTGGAATGCCAATTTTTTATTTCAACGAATGTGGGGGTAGCCCACACGGATTCGATGAATTAAAAAAATTTCTCTTGGGGGTAATACACGCGGTCTTCTTGATCCATGAAGGTATCAATGTCAAGGTATTATACGATGTCGCCTGATAGTTTAGACATAATTTTGTCGTTGATGGCGTCAATGCTTATATTCCTTGCAGCTAAAATTGACCTCTTACACATCCCATGGATATTGCCCACATCCGATACACTTTAGACATAAGTCCTTCTGTGTTGGTCATGACCCAACTAAGGTTTATATCAATGGCAATTTTTTTGTCTGATTCTGGTGCTTTCCCGTCACCAATCAAAAGGATATTTATTGAGAAATCTGTGCTTCCTCCACCTAAGTGACTCCTCATGTTGGTGTTCCGCTTCAAGGATTCAACAGTCTTCCACAATGTGAAAGATTTTTGACCAAGATTTAATCATATCTGCTCTAGTTCCCCTAAATATTACAGGCAATGTTTGTCTGAAAAAACCAGAAAACATCAAAGTAATTCCACCCATAACTTTATTTCAGCTTCTTATGTCTCTGAGAATTGTATCTAAGGCTTGCACGTCAGCTTTATGAGTCACAGTGCACTCATTCCATATTATTAGACTTGCATCTTGCAAAATCATACCCAGTGAGTAGAGACCTGTAAAATTCGCGGATTCATTTCGCGATAGGATAGAGTCCAAATACTTTTGACATTATTTTGCTTCAGTGATTGAGCCACAGTTTATCTGAAGGACTCTAGGCCAATGAAAAATCTTTAACAGAAGAATTAGCGAATCACGATCATTCCAGTCAACAGGTGTTACGAGTCGGTAACCAATCAGCAGATGTAATTTGCGCGAGTGCATAGAGGATCATGGAGTCTATCCTTTAGGGATTTGAAATCGCGAATTTTGCAGGTCTCTACCAATGAGCCATTTTTACGGACAGAGCACACACTGTCTCCTTCACGTGGTACTGTGGTTTAAAAGTGGAATGAGCCGTCCTTCCTCCTGTCAATAGTGTGGCAGCAACACCTGACGACGCAACGGGTATGACTATTTTTCCCTGTGACCTAACTTTCGCTAATGTAAATTTGATCACAAAAGTCTTTCCAGTACCAGCTGGAGCATCTGAAAAAAATGTTGTGCCTTCTTCAGCGAAAACGCTTTTTTAAACAGAATTATAAGCGAAAAGTTGATCACTTACTCACTTGTGTTCATATTTGGAAATATATTAATTTTATCAATTTAAATCATATAGTCTCCACAAAACTTCTTCTAGAGGGTCCATATTATTAGTATTATCGCGAATCGGTGCCGGGAGTCCGAAATTTGTAAGTCTTATTCGAATATCTCAGTCCAATAATGGGAGGCACCGATAGGATTAAAACCTAGATCTTAAAAGTTCCGAATGTAACATAATAACTATCAAAATAACACGTAGGACGAAACCAACTCTGTAGAACGCTACCTACTTCGGATACCTCTCTACCAAAAGAAGCTCGTGCCTGGGGATAAAAATAAAATAAAAACGCAAAAGGTATAAAGGAAAATAATAAAACACAGGACGAAGTTATCTTTATGTTGCGGCTTCTTCTCTCTTATCCCCCTCCCCTTTTTATTTTACCTTCGCCACCCGCCCAATTTTCCTTTGTCTTGCAGGGTTACTGCCGCAGTTGTCTCACTCGACATGAATGACTGAACATCTCATTTCTTAAGCTGTAACCCTTCTTCCTCCTCAATTGGAAGAGGGGTTGCGTCCCCGACTCACTCTGGGCGCGAAGGGAAAAAATAAATATTAAAACCAGGCATAAAAAGCTAAACAATATAAATTCCCCACACCACTGCCCAGGGGTCAGGCCAAAAAATTTAAAGGATATAATAGCAGAGTAACCATTAAACAAACAAGAGGCAAGACTTTGGACGTATGTTATTAAAAAATAGAAATTTGCAAAAATAATTTTTACTATACATAACCATACAAGCTTAGTTACAAAAGCTGACGTTAATAATGGCAGCATCTTATCCCCATTTGCGATACTAACAATAACCTTTAAAAAATCGTAAAAATATAAATACTGATAACAACAAGTATAAAAATATATAAGGGCGTGAGGCGTGGCCACTATAAAATATCAAAATTTACTGACTGCCCTAATACCAAAAATCAAACAAGACAATCAATACAAATATATAAAAAATCTACAAAAATAATACTGAAGTACAAACAAATTATTTAAATAAAGTTCTTAAACTCTCAATCAACGGTTTAGTCTTTCTTCAGATGTTCGTTGCTAAAGACTTGCCAAAAAAACAAAGTTAATATCCTAGGCGTGCGCTGGCTTCCTGACCTTCCTCACCAACTCCAGAGTCTAATGCCACGCCGGGCCATTGGTACGAATTCACAAAGGCGTGAACGATGATCAAAAAAAAATTATCTTATTTTTAAGGGAAATGTAGCAAAAACTCTTCACGTAACATAACTATGTTACCACAGAAGTATTTATCATATACTTCAAACAAAGTCTTACTTCTTTATTAACTTGCCAATGATTTTATAAAAACGTAGAATGGCCGCACCAACCAACATCAGGCTGCGCATGTAGTCCAATACCGATCGCATACATTTAATAATACTGCACAAGCTGATATATTAGCTAAATGCCAACTTTACGTATGCAAATTCCGATGACAAAGTCTCAAAAACAAATTGCAAAATGTTCGTTTCTTCCAAACTTATACTTTTATTGCAACTACAGGCAAACGGGCGACCTTATTAAAAAATCCCACACTGGAACAACGTGTGAAACAAATGGGCCTCTTCACCAAACAGGCTAATAAAAGTTCCGTCCAAATAAAATTTAGTATGGGAAAATACACAGTTCACTAGGTTTGCCAAAAACCAGTGCAGCACCACGAGGGTAAAAATCAAAATCGCGGCCTCTCTTTACCTTGATTTCTTCTGTACCACAGGGCAATCCATTTGCCCTGTCACCCATCGTGGAGCCTCCAACCCAATACTCTTCGTCGCCCGTTGCCGTCCGGCATACCAGTCCGCGCCGTCACATGGCTCTGTCCTCGACGGTCGCTCGGCACCAACTCCCTCGCCGGCCCAGCTGATTTTTTCTTCCCGGCAAGCCGAATGTCTGACGTCATCAGCCAACCGCCGGGCGCTCACCAAGTGGTATTTACGTGAAACACAATCGATATTCTTAAACTCATAATCGATAGCTACCAAACGGCGTATAACTAATTAACAGAAACAAATATAATTAAAAAAAATTTACAGATAAATTAACATTAATTAAAAAAGGCGTAAAAATACGTGAAATAAAAAACCATATAAAACTAGAGACCAGCAACAAAAATAAATTACAAGTAAAAATGTGGCCCTGCCGGCCACAACCTCCGCCTTGAACAAAAAAAAAATTTAAACAGCAACCTTAAAAAACTAAAACGTCAAAAAAAAAACCTTGGACTTGGAGACAAAGTATTCTCAAAAACTTCTAATCCAACAAACCAGCCCAAACTCAAACAAACAAACCTGCAACAAGGAAAACTTGCCTCCAAAGCCTCAGTCAAAATTTCAACGCTCAAAAAAAAAAAAAACAAGAGAAGGATTTTCCAACAAGTAACGGAAAAGACAAACTAAACTCACAAACCGAACAAACGGGATCTAAGTATGCCAAAACAAACAAACAAGCTCCAAAGTCAAGACCGAAACGTATTAGACAAAACCTTCTCTCTCAAAATTATCAATAACTAAAGGTTGCAAACTAAAGCAAAGAACTATAAAAACTATAACCTCACAGGAAAAAAATCAAAACCATCACTGGAAATCTAAAAGACCACTAAAATTCCTGGTGCTGATCCTGCTCCCGCAGCTTGCAAATTAGCGTAAACCTGTTCTTTGGGAAGTTTATAAATCCAAGAAACTGCCATTATTAAAAAAATCAAAAAAGTCAGCAAAATCGCAAAAGTCCAAAGTCTCTGCCTAGCAGAGTGGCGCAGGTTGTAACCCTTCTTCCTCCTCAATTGGAAGAGGGGTTGCGTCCCCGACTCACTCTGGGCGCGAAGGGAAAAAATAAATATTAAAACCAGGCATAAAAAGCTAAACAATATAAATTCCCCACACCACTGCCCAGGGGTCAGGCCAAAAAATTTAAAGGATATAATAGCAGAGTAACCATTAAACAAACAAGAGGCAAGACTTTGGACGTATGTTATTAAAAAATAGAAATTTGCAAAAATAATTTTTACTATACATAACCATACAAGCTTAGTTACAAAAGCTGACGTTAATAATGGCAGCATCTTATCCCCATTTGCGATACTAACAATAACCTTTAAAAAATCGTAAAAATATAAATACTGATAACAACAAGTATAAAAATATATAAGGGCGTGAGGCGTGGCCACTATAAAATATCAAAATTTACTGACTGCCCTAATACCAAAAATCAAACAAGACAATCAATACAAATATATAAAAAATCTACAAAAATAATACTGAAGTACAAACAAATTATTTAAATAAAGTTCTTAAACTCTCAATCAACGGTTTAGTCTTTCTTCAGATGTTCGTTGCTAAAGACTTGCCAAAAAAACAAAGTTAATATCCTAGGCGTGCGCTGGCTTCCTGACCTTCCTCACCAACTCCAGAGTCTAATGCCACGCCGGGCCATTGGTACGAATTCACAAAGGCGTGAACGATGATCAAAAAAAAATTATCTTATTTTTAAGGGAAATGTAGCAAAAACTCTTCACGTAACATAACTATGTTACCACAGAAGTATTTATCATATACTTCAAACAAAGTCTTACTTCTTTATTAACTTGCCAATGATTTTATAAAAACGTAGAATGGCCGCACCAACCAACATCAGGCTGCGCATGTAGTCCAATACCGATCGCATACATTTAATAATACTGCACAAGCTGATATATTAGCTAAATGCCAACTTTACGTATGCAAATTCCGATGACAAAGTCTCAAAAACAAATTGCAAAATGTTCGTTTCTTCCAAACTTATACTTTTATTGCAACTACAGGCAAACGGGCGACCTTATTAAAAAATCCCACACTGGAACAACGTGTGAAACAAATGGGCCTCTTCACCAAACAGGCTAATAAAAGTTCCGTCCAAATAAAATTTAGTATGGGAAAATACACAGTTCACTAGGTTTGCCAAAAACCAGTGCAGCACCACGAGGGTAAAAATCAAAATCGCGGCCTCTCTTTACCTTGATTTCTTCTGTACCACAGGGCAATCCATTTGCCCTGTCACCCATCGTGGAGCCTCCAACCCAATACTCTTCGTCGCCCGTTGCCGTCCGGCATACCAGTCCGCGCCGTCACATGGCTCTGTCCTCGACGGTCGCTCGGCACCAACTCCCTCGCCGGCCCAGCTGATTTTTTCTTCCCGGCAAGCCGAATGTCTGACGTCATCAGCCAACCGCCGGGCGCTCACCAAGTGGTATTTACGTGAAACACAATCGATATTCTTAAACTCATAATCGATAGCTACCAAACGGCGTATAACTAATTAACAGAAACAAATATAATTAAAAAAAATTTACAGATAAATTAACATTAATTAAAAAAGGCGTAAAAATACGTGAAATAAAAAACCATATAAAACTAGAGACCAGCAACAAAAATAAATTACAAGTAAAAATGTGGCCCTGCCGGCCACAAAGCACCGGTGAATATTTCGGAATACAGAAATTAATAACAAAAACAACCACACTTTAACATTCTTCGTATTATTTTTTTTCTCCTGTTAATTGCTAGCAGAGGATTTTCTAAGCTTTTCCGTAGGAAAACGTAAGCAGTTATGCATGTTTAATGTTTGATTTTCTTGTCATTAATGTTATGTCAATTTAACATGCTGGCTCTCGTGTATTTTATTTTTCGTTTTAATTTTTCTTCACAGATAAACAGTAATAATAGCGGTTAAAAGTCACGCAAATGTTCATAATGATTATAATCACTCGCGTGACCTTTCACAGCTCAAAAACAAGGTTCAATAAGAGACCATTTCCCAACCAACAATAGCAAATTCATGAGAGCTTTTTCTGTGTAAATCTACAGAAAATATGTTTCTTTATCTGGTAATGGCAAGGAATTGAAATAAACAACATTTATCGTGAGATCTAGCCTTAGTCGCCGTCATCTTGAATTTTTAAAATATTTATTGACAATAATTATCGTGTCAAGACGCGCGGTGGTCGAGCAGTCAAACACTCGCCGCCCGCCGAGGCGACCCGGCGAGGTGGGAAACATGGCGGACGTTGCTGGGCCTGTGGGTTTTCTTGCTGCTTCACACCCCACCTCATCACCTTTCACTCATTCCTGAGGCTGGCTGGAATCACAGGTCTGTCCCTCGGCTCCTGAGAGTGTCAGCCCCAGTCCATCCATGCAGACCCTGCCTCAGGTGGGAAACATGGCGGACGTTGCTGGGCCTGCGGGTTTCCTTGCTGCTTCACACCCCACCTCATCACCCTTCACTCATTCCTGAGGCTGGCCGGAATCACAGGTCTGTCCCTCGGCTCCTGAGTGTGTCAGCCCCAGTCCATCCATGCAGACCCTGCCTCAGGTGGGAAACATGGCGGACGTTGCTGGGCCTGCGGGTTTCCTTGCTGCTTCACACCCCACCTCATCACCCTTCACTCATTCCTGAGGCTGGCCGGAATCACAGGTCTGTCCCTCGGCTCCTGAGTGTGTCAGCCACCAGTCCATCCATGCAGACCCTGCCTCAGGTGGGAAACATGGCGGACGTTGCTGGGCCTGCAGGTTTCCTTGCTGCTTCACACCCCACCTCATCACCCTTCACTCATTCCTGAGGCTGGCCGGAATCACAGGTCTGTCCCTCGGCTCCTGAGTGTGTCAGCCCCAGTCCATCCATGCAGACCCTGCCTCAGGTGGGAAACATGGCGGACGTTGCTGGGCCTGCGGGTTTCCTTGCTGCTTCACACCCCACCTCATCACCCTTCACTCATTCCTGAGGCTGGCTGGAATCACTGGTCTGTCCCTCGGCTCCTGAGTGTGTCAGCCCCAGTCCATCCATGCAGACCCTGCCTCAGGTGGGAAACATGGCGGACGTTGCTGGGCCTGCGGGTTTCCTTGCTGCTTCACACCCCACCTCATCACCCTTCACTCATTCCTGAGGCTGGCTGGAATCACAGGTCTGTCCCTCGGCTCCTGAGTGTGTCAGCCCCAGTCCATCCATGCAGACCCTGCCTCAGGTGGGAAACATGGCGGACGTTGCTGGGCCTGCGGGTTTCCTTGCTGCTTCACACCCCACCTCATCTCCCTTCACTCATTCGTGAGGCTGGCTGGAATCACTGGTCTGTCCCTCGGCTCCTGAGTGTGTCAGCCCCAGTCCATCCATGCAGACCCTGCCTCAGGTGGGAAACATGGCGGACGTTGCTGGGCCTGCGGGTTTCCTTGCTGCTTCACACCCCACCTCATCTCCCTTCACTCATTCCTGAGGCTGGCTGGAATCACAGGTCTGTCCCTCGGCTCCTGAGAGTGTCAGCCCCAGTCCATCCATGCAGACCCTGCCTCAGGTGGGAAACATGGTGGACGTTGCTGGGCCTGCGGGTTTCCTTGCTGCTTCACACCCCACCTCATCTCCCTTCACTCATTCCTGAGGCTGGCTGGAATCACAGGTCTGTCCCTCGGCTCCTGAGAGTGTCAGCCCCAGTCCATCCATGCAGACCCTGCCTCAGGTGGGAAACATGGCGGACGTTGCTGGGCCTGCGGGTTTCCTTGCTGCTTCACACCCCACCTCATCACCCTTCACTCATTCCTGAGGCTGGCTGGAATCACAGGTCTGTCCCTCGGCTCCTGAGTGTGTCAGCCACCAGTCCATCCATGCAGACCCTGCCTCAGGTGGGAAACATGGCGGACGTTGCTGGGCCTGCGGGTTTCCTTGCTGCTTCACACCCCACCTCATCACCCTTCACTCATTCCTGAGGCTGGCCGGAATCACAGGTCTGTCCCTCGGCTCCTGAGTGTGTCAGCCACCAGTCCATCCATGCAGACCCTGCCTCAGGTGGAAAACATGGCGGACGTTGCTGGGCCTGCGGGTTTCCTTGCTGCTTCACACCCCACCTCATCACCCTTCACTCATTCCTGAGGCTGGCTGGAATCACAGGTCTGTCCCTCGGCTCCTGAGTGTGTCAGCCCCAGTCCATCCATGCAGACCCTGCCTCAGGTGGGAAACATGGCGGACGTTGCTGGGCCTGCGGGTTTCCTTGCTGCTTCACACCCCACCTCATCACCCTTCACTCATTCCTGAGGCTGGCCGGAATCACAGGTCTGTCCCTCGGCTCCTGAGTGTGTCAGCCACCAGTCCATCCATGCAGACCCTGCCTCAGGTGGGAAACATGGCGGACGTTGCTGGGCCTGCGGGTTTCCTTGCTGCTTCACACCCCACCTCATCACCCTTCACTCATTCCTGAGGCTGGCTGGAATCACAGGTCTGTCCCTCGGCTCCTGAGTGTGTCAGCCCCAGTCCATCCATGCAGACCCTGCCTCAGGTGGGAAACATGGCGGACGTTGCTGGGCCTGCGGGTTTCCTTGCTGCTTCACACCCCACCTCATCACCCTTCACTCATTCCTGAGGCTGGCCGGAATCACAGGTCTGTCCCTCGGCTCCTGAGTGTGTCAGCCCCAGTCCATCCATGCAGACCCTGCCTCAGGTGGGAAACATGGCGGACGTTGCTGGGCCTGCGGGTTTCCTTGCTGCTTCACACCCCACCTCATCTCCCTTCACTCATTCCTGAGGCTGGCTGGAATCACAGGTCTGTCCCTCGGCTCCTGAGTGTGTCAGCCCCCGTCCATCCATGCAGACCCTGCCTCAGGTGGGAAACATGGCGGACGTTGCTGGGCCTGCGGGTTTCCTTGCTGCTTCACACCCCACCTCATCTCCCTGCACTCATTCCTGAGGCTGGCCGGAATCACAGGTTTGTCCCTCGGCTCCTGAGTGTGTCAGCCACCAGTCCATCCATGCAGACCCTGCCTCAGGTGGGAAACTACAATCATGTCGATCACAGGTATTACTAAACAGAAATTCTGCCTCAACTGGACACCTCGTGCGTTTATTATAACCTGCAAGAGTATATTGTAATTTCCGATTGTCGAGTCATCCAAGGTACTTTATCTGGCGCCGGGACGCCATGACTATGGTTATTTTTGCATATATGAAATACTTTTTTCGAGATAACACTGAGTATTTCTTACTACGAAAGGCGCGTAATGTTTTATTTTAATTGATGGTTCATTCAAGCATATATTGGTTAACCTAAGAAAAAGATAATAGAATATTAATCAATTTGACTTTATATTATAGTGCCATGCTTATTAATGTGCGCAGTTAATACTGGAAAGATATTCGGGGAACGGTTTACAAATAACATTAACTATTGGAGGAACTGGGACAACACAAAGCATAATGCTCGGGTAAGAATCCGAAACCAGTATTACTGCGAAATCTATTTAGTAGCGATACAGTTGTTTTCATGTAAATGTACAAATTATATATATCTGCAATTTTATTCAAATTATTCTTTTCCATTTACAAAACAAAAATTACATTGTAACTGATCATTCAATGATTTCTGTTGTTCAATTTCCTGTACCTACTGCTGTACTAGCACGTGGCTTATTATGAGTTTAGACGCAATTTGGTACGACCACGTGTAAAAGGTTAGTCTATTGTTAATTTATTTTTTATTTCGTATTTTTTGGTTCCGTTGTATCTTCTAAACAAAATGCAAATCGATATTATAATTATGTTATACTATTAGTTTATTTTAAATAATTATTGTTCCTGTTGCGTAACCGATAAAATCTAGTTTTTACCGTCGTACAGTAACCTATAGTTTATAAACACATTCCTCAGTCGATCCTGCATATGCTAGTAATCATAATTTGTCATATCAGTTCGATACATTTGGTGAGTTCTCGCCGACTTCTTCACGATGGATAATTTTTGTTTGTGGCACTTACGAGGGCCATTTTTCCTTCAATATTTCTACACGTTGATTTGTTACAACCACATTTGCGACATTAAACCTCGTGCTCTATGCATGTAGTCTGCGTCACGTAAGTTGTTTAAAAACATATGACAGTTCTCGACAGTAGTACGTGCGGTATTCATTTCCCAACTGTCACTCACTTTCAAAGCATCACGTGAATTCTGTTCAAAAACATTGGTACTAACTGCTTCTGAGAAGTGTAAAAAATTTGAGACGATTTAAATGACGCAGAATATGTCTAGTGGGGCAGCCCTGTTTACTACCGTGATTGGGAGAACTTTTGGAGTCCTTATTGCGTAACTATTTTTTTTAATGTCTCTTATGAGTTATTAGTAGAGACCTGCAAAATTCGCGGTTTCGATGGCCTTCAGGATAGACTGCACATACCCCTGTACACTCGGGCAAATAACGAAAGTTCATTGGCTGCCGACTTGTAAGTCGTCTCAGCTGGTTTGTCTGTGATTCGATCCTTCTTTGGTTGAGGGTTTATAACTGGTTGAGATTCTTCCAGATGAACAGTAAGCCAATAGCAAAATTATCTAAGAGGTACTGTATATGTGTTTGAATTCTAGCCTATCACCGAATGAATCCGCGAATTTTGCAGGTCTCTAGTTATGAGGCTATTATTTTTCCTTCTGTCTTCCCCTCTTATTTCGCAATGGCGGGCAGTTCAGTCATTCTTCTGCTCCCCCCTTGCGATGGGCGTGGCCTCCAGCTGCTTCTCCGTCGGCGAGTCCCATGACTCTACTTAAAAGTTTGAGAAATGTTGTCTATATTTGCACCTTTAAAAAAATAGCTTGATGATCGTGCTTCTCTCGAAAGAAATAGTAGCCTACCCTGTTTACAATGATCCAATAACAAAAGGTTCAATTAAATTCATAATTTAACACAAGATTGGTAATTATATATATGTTTTAATTTGTAGTTACTATAACGGGTTTATTAATTTTTAAAAAATAATTGCAACTAAACGATTTTTTTCTACGATTTGAGCCCAATTCAGTTATGCAGCAGATTTAATCGAAATCGTTAGAGAATTTTTTTTTTTCGGGATTCTAGAACACATATGAAACAATTGTTCGTTCAATACTATATATAGGATTAAGTCATTAGAGTGTATTGGAAACAGTTAAATTGACTGTACATCATAGTGTTCTTCACGAGTGCTGGCAGCTACCAAATTTAAACGTAAAAAACCACAAAAAAATAAAATAAAAGGGCTCACTATTTGGGAGGGAAACAGCGTGAACACCCAGGTGTGTCCTTGATAAGGTGTTTTGTAAAGAAGACCGCGGGAGGTAGGGGGGGGGGAAGCACAGAACCTACTCACTGCCGTGAGAGTGCTGCGGTCGGGAGAGAAGGGTGGGGGTTATGTTTTTACCACCCGTGGGTTCTTTCCTCTCTTTCGGTTCTCTCACTACCTCTCTCATTCTCTCTCTCTCTCTCTCTCTCTCTCTTCTACCGTCGGGTAATTGCCTCTCGCAAGGCCGGGCGCGGCCCTTTTTATAAGCGCCGCTCCCCCCTCCCTACTTGCTCATTCGCCCTCCTCATCACCCGAGGCCCCAACCCAGCCTGCTGAACAAACGAGATATTAGCGCCCCGGCGAGACCGTGCTACACGAGGCGGGGCCGCATCGTGTGTGCTGGCCTCGCTCGCAGGCTCCAGCCCTGCGCGTTCAAACACTTGTGGTCGCGTTGCGAGACCGCTTTCTTTGACACGAACATAGAGGTCGTTGCCACAAAAAAAATCTTCTTAAAGTATTTTTACTATATATTATCTGTTAAGTATTTTTACTATAAATCGATACTAGTTAAAGTACCCGGCGTTGCCCCGGATTAAATACAAATTATAAGGAACATCATTACCGAGTTTATAGACTGTAGGACTTACACTTGAAAACTGGAAATTTTGATTTTAAAGTTCCCATTGATTGTACAATCTCGGTGCATCATGGCTACGCATCAGCGAAACCGGGACGCCAATCTTCAGCTTAATTTTGTGGGAAGATAGGTAAACCCTAGGCAAGACGTGACGGATGCACCAAACGATAGCGAGTTACAAATTCAAGGCAACGGCATCTATTGACGAAGTTTTAAACTAAACTAAACTGTTATTAGCGCCTTTAGTTCCCTAGCGGACGCGAGCTTTACGAAGCGGTCGTGCTTCGCCAAGGAGAAGTATAGGAAGTTTCCAAACTTACTATATGACCATATGGCGGACATAGAGAAATTACACAAACTCACAGTTTGTGTGTCCATGACCAACCTTCTAAAATTTTCTATTTTAAAACTAAATTTTCCCTTTTATCACTCCCTTACGTATGTAATTTCATAATATTATATCTAGTCTTTATCACTCTCCAGCCATTAAACTAACTAAATGCAAAAAATAATGCTCCGTTGATGCGTGAAAGATAGACAGACAAAAACATTTTTTTTTGAATTTATAATATTATTAGTAGTAATAGTAATGTTTTAATATACCATATATAGCCTACCATACATAAATTTTACTAGCATTAACCATATAATTCTCTTATATTGTCGTAAAAAAGTGGACTTAACGTGTCCCACGCAACAATATTTCCCATGGATTTTCATGTAACTACAAATCCATTATGAAAATTTATTTTTATTATGACACTGTATTTTGGTCAGTAATATGTATTAATCTGAATGCTTCCAACAGATATTAGCTATGATTTAAAATATTATTTTAGTGTCTTTTTGATTTAGGACAGGCCTCTACTTATTAATCACGCGCTACCCGCCTAGGGAGAGTATGTTCAATAATTATAGTCGCCGCACGGTAAGTTCATACTTTTAGGAAGCCCTGCTTCAAGCTGGGATCTATTTTCAAGGTGACTATGTATCCTTCCGCCAAATATCAACAATAACATTGCCATGTGGAAAACCATGTGACTACCACATGGCAATGTTTTGGTTGGGTAACTGTCAAATAGGGATGTAATTAATGGATAATAAAATTACACTGCAATTTTTATAATTGGTTAAATGTCAGTAGAAAATGTCATAACACCATGTTTAATAATTCAAATATTAAATATAAAAAAATCTAAGCAAATTTGTAGAGTTTAAACCCAGCGTGGTGCTGTGTCTTCACATAATATCTATAAAAATTGATGTTAAGTTTTACAAAAGAAATTTTGCTGCTTCGAGATTACTATATCACAAAGTGCTATGGTTGAAAGCATGAAAATTATGTCAGTATCATTTATGAAGAATTTAACTTTAAGAAATTGTTCAGTATGAGGTAGCTATCTAAACTGTTAGTTTCCTAAAGCCGTGAGTGCCAGGCACATCACTGCCATTACATCGAGAGGTAATTTGTGAATAGAAAATAACAAGTTAGGGTAAATATGTAGTTGGGCGGTATTTGCGAAAAAAAAATGTTAAAAATCCGAAAATACCTTTATTGTATGCTCTTCAACTTCCTCTTTTCATTAAAAGCGGCGGAGGTAAGAAATTCCAAATACTTTAAAATGATATCGAATTTTTAAATTTCATCACAATACCAGTGCATTAATGTGGCGATTATCATTGTTTCTTGTTTACGTACGAGTATCTACTTTTTTTATTGGATAATGATGTCACGTGATTGTTCGTGATAGGCCAGAATTCAAACGAACCAATACGTGATTATTTAGTTCATTTATTGTTTAAAACGGTGTTTAATTACCGCCTCCAACTTAGGTGAGTTTTTAACGTTTCTAATTTTAAAGTCTTATTTGTTATTTTGATATTGTTGCGCAAGTAATAAGTAACAAAAAAAATACGTGAGTTATTACTGTGCATTCTTTGTTACGGGTTTGTTAGGTAAGGTCAGTTACATTATAAATAATTTAAAACTAAAGAATAATTAAAATTAATTCACATTATTTTTAATGTCGGCTTAGTTTGAAAGTATTAATAATGTAACTGACCTGACATAATCAACCATTTTATTAATTACGCATTGACGATTCGCGTATTCACGAACACATAGCAAAATAACAAAAATGGCGTCGCTCGAATGGTTCCACAGGTCTTGTATTGCAAAATTAAAAAATTCTATATCTCCTAAAGTATTTGGAATTTCTTATCTCCGCCGCTTTTAATGAAAAGAGGACGTTGAAGAGCATAAAATAAAGGTATTTTCGGATTTTTAACATATTTTTTCGCAAATACCGCCCAACTACATATTTACCCAAGTTAGTAACACTTTTCTGGCACTACGAACCGAGTCAAGTATCGGTTAAGGTTATGGCTAACCAACATGTGTTTTGTAATTAGAGGCATTATTTTCTATCAAGCAGATTTGCAAATCCGCAAATTCGTAAATTCGCAAATCTGCTAATCCGGAGATCCGCAAATCCGCAAATTCACAAATCCGCAAATCCGCAAATCGCAAATCCGCAAATCCGCCATTTTGTATTTCTAGAAATTTCCACCAACTTCGAATCGTGATGTCATGATTCTGTGTCGTCTGCTGGAGGCCGCCATCTTGATTTCTTCTGGCCGCCATCTTGTTTCGTCTGCTGGAGGCCGCCATCTTGATTTTTCCTGGTCGCCATCTTGTTTCGTCTGCTGGAGGCCGCCATCTTGATTTTTCCTGGTCGCCATCTTGTTTCGGCTGCTGGAGGCCGCCATCTTGTGTGACGTCATATAGTTCTGTTGGTCGCCACCAGGTAGCAGCAGGTATTATTTTATTTTAACTAAAATATTTTCAGTGCCGAGGCTGGGATTCGATCCATGGGACGTGAAAACGTCCAGGATGTCGTGGTTACGAGGCGGACGCCTTGACCACTAGACCACGAGACCAATTGGAATATGGTGGAATAAATAATCTATATATGCTACGTACTGACGGCAAGTTTATAATAAATGGGGGAGGGTGTTTTTGTTTTCCTTAATGCATACCTAAGGCGCCACATTTGAAATTAAAATTATTATACAGCCGCCATCTTTAATTCCAGCACAGACTACCAGATGGTGCCAAATTCAAAAATTAGTTGCCAGAGGCGCCGCCATCTTGGTTCTCAAGTTGGCTGGTAGATGTCGCTAGTATCGCGCGGCAAATTCAAAAATTAGTTGCCAGAGGTGCCGCCATCGTGATTCTCAAGTTGGCTACCAGAGTGTGCCACCGTCGCCATCTTTATTTCATATTTCAGCTGCCAGGGCGCAGCACCATTCGATAGGTCGAATGCTAATCGATATATTTACTTTTATTTCATATTTCAGCTGCCAGGGCGCAGCACCATTCGATAGGTCGAATGCTAATCGATATATTTACTTTTATTTCATATTTCAGCTGCCAGGGCGCAGCACCATTCGATAGGTCGAATGCTAATCGATATATTTACTTTTATTTCATATTTCAGCTGCCAGGGCGCAGCACCATTCGATAGGTCGAATGCTAATCGATATATTTACTTTTATTTCATATTTCAGCTGCCAGGGCGCAGCACCATTCGATAGGTCGAATGCTAATCGATATATTTACATTTATTTCATATTTCAGCTGCCAGGGTGCAGCACCATTCGATAGGTCGAATGCTAATCGATATATTTAGTAACAAGTGTTGCTACCAGAGGGCGCGATATTTAAATTTAAAAAAATATTACAACCTTTAAACAATTCTCCGCCATCTTGGATTCAACAGCCCCACCATCTTGGAAGCACATGATACACCCAAGGACTCGTTCCAATACATGCACAGAGTGCACCGAAAAGATTGTTCCCTTACATGCACAGAGTGCACCATATTGAATGATCATGATATGTGTTCCTTTATATGCATCAGAAGCAGGCATAAGAAATTTTTTCTTATAGGCATACTTTAGTGTTAGCTTTCCTGTAATGCATTTAATAATAGTGTAAGCTCATTATTATTATTTAGTGATAGTGAATTTATAACTATGATGTGTAGTCTCATTCTCTTCATCTCGACGTGGCGGAAGATTCTCTGGAGTGTAAGCTGAAAAAAAAAATAAATAAATAAAAACTTGTGTTTGAATTTATAGTGGTATGCTGCTTTCCACATCACCTTAGAGACTATGTCTCAGGAGGTACAGCATTAGATGCGTTAACTCCTTTTTTTTATACATGGCGAGTTTCCCCGAGAGGCCTATTTTCCATGTTTAACAAGGGCGCAAGCATTATGCTTCACCGTCACTCTCTCCCAAGCCGCTGTCCACTCCATCATCTGGCTCCACTTGCTCTTGAGCCTCCATTACAGCTTCAAGGCATGCTATAATACCGTTGTAAAGGTATGTTAGAAACTCGTATTCCTCTGGAAATGCAGCGAACAAATTGATCGCGGAGACCTCTAGATGGTGTACTATCGCATCTATATTCATGCCGATGCAAGCATGAAGCGTATAGTCAATGCAATCGCGAATTTCCTCAAAAGCAGCAATGTTCATTATGGAATTGTCAGAGACAGAATGAAGACTATAGTTGACCGGGTCTTGACGGAAAGATGACAACAACCCCGATGTCGCGCTACACATTCCAATGAGGCGCCCAGCGCGGGCTGACGTCACAGCTTGTTGATCCCAAGCTGCAGAGTGCTGGGTCGTGTTCAGGAAGTAGTCCACACATTATAAATACATTGCAGGAATAGAATCTCAACAACAGCCCACACAAACGATTCCATAGAATATGCTTCGATTGAGAACAAGCAATAAGGTAAAATAAAATGTGTATATGTAATCTTAAACTCTCATATCATTTCTCTTTACCCATGTCCTCACGGTATCAGGAAACCCCTTCCAAGACACCTGTAATCTTTCACCACGCTTTCGATGAATTTTATTTACCAAGTATGTATCGGGGTATTTTGTAATTTGAATTTCTGAAGCATAAAAAACACCTTGTATTTCATTTCCATCCATATCACTCAAGTTATACACACGTGGAAAGCTGGATCTCATAGCTGTTACTTTAAACACTTCGTGAGACCAATTCGGTGTAAACCCCTTTTCAAAAACTTTCTTGTTTCGTGACACGCGTACATGATCCCCCACACGAGCCTTAGGTTTTCTAGGGTCAATTGTCTTTACATATTTGTAAACACTTTGTAGCAAAGAGTCATCCTTCACTTGATTCGGAGCCATGCCAATGGTGCGGTGGAATCTGTTATTGTAGACACGTAGAACTTGTGGTAAAATTTTAAGCCACTTATAATTTCCTCTTCAGGCTAGGCAAAGAGGGAGGTGGCGTGTCTTCGATCTCTAGGTTGGATGAATCATCAGCCGACGATAAAATCACTGACTCAAATGATGATGAAGATGAAATCAATGAATCAATAGATGATTCATCGAGCTCAGACATCGAAGGCTCGCTTTCCTCAAATCTAGCACGCTTATTAGAGTATGGAGAAGACATTATTATAAAAGGAATTTAAAAAAAATAAAGAAGGATACGCTCAACAAGTTAGAACCTGAAAAATAAATAAAAGATGCTTGCTCTAATATACTGAAACCAACAGCTGTATCAGCACTTATTATTTTCCATAATATGTGTAAAAATATGTATTGAAAAAATAAGTGTAAATATGAAATAATTGTATGTCATGAGAAAACTTCTTGTAATATTTATTTGTGAAGTATTTCAAGTTGTAAATAATGTAGAAATATAAAATGTTTAAGACATGTAAACAATGTGCAAGAAATTAATTATATGTCGGTATATTCTGAGAATGTAGAGAATTATTATTTACATGGAACATACTGTATTGAAAACAAATGTATATCAACTTCATATCACGCTTAATATTGTTTAAAGTTTGACAAAATTTATTTAACGGTTTGCAAGCAAAGAACGAGCTCTGAATGGTTGTTGTTTTTATAAATCGCGCATAGCGTTCAGTAACAGAATGAAAGATGTATTAAAGAAATATTAAATACACGCATCCCGTTGTAAAAATAATTATGAAAACAAGTTGATTCTCAATCATTAATAAATAAGCGAAAACAGGAATAATATTCAAAGTAATATGGATCTCTGTTACCAAATACCATACGGTGTATAGTGTCAGGTCCTTCGAATTCTGGCAAAACTTGTCTTATTCTTTCACTTCTAGAACACCCCAATGGGATACGTTTTGAGAATGTGTATTTATATAGCAAGTCCCTAGAACAACCAAAATATCAACGTTTAGCCCATGTGCTGGAAAATGTCGGGGGAGTGAAATTTTTTAAATTTCGAGAAAATGCTGATGTTTTAGACCCCAGTCAAGCCCTCCCCAACTCTGTGCTAATCTTTGATGATGTTGCTTGTGATAAACAAAGCATTGTTCAAAAGTATTATTCTATGGGGCGACACCACAAGATCGACTGTTTCTACTTGGTACAAACTTATACCCAAACCCGAAAGCAATTAGTGCGAGATAATTGTAATCTAATAATTTTGTTTAAAATGGACGATCTTAATCTAAAACATGTGTTTTCCGACCATGTCGGTACAGATATGGGCTTTGAGAGATTTAAAACTCTTTGCGGTCACTGTTGGAACAGTCCTAATGAGCATGGTTTCATTGTGATAGCTAAAGATTTTCCTCTACATAAAGGGCGTTACAGATGTGGTTTTGATCAGTTTATTGTGATAGGTTCATGAATCATGATGTCAAAGTTCGGTGGTGGTGGACTTAAACGATCGCACGACTCATGCATGACGTTTACTCGTGAAGGGGACTGCGACTTAAGCTGGAAACATTTGAAGAGAGTTGGTGATCCTAAACAAGATGGTGATGCTGCTAATAAGAAGTATGTTGACGCAGTAAGCGAGGCTTTTACACATGCTTTGCATTCGATGACTGATGGTATGACACGACAAGTTACAGATATCAACAGATCACTTACTGTAACAAGAGATGTGCAAGTGGGGATTATGGAGTTCTTGCGCAATATGGAGGCTAAAGAACAGCATTTAATTGCTCAATTAAATGAAAGTCTTTCAGCTGTGTCGACAAAGTTGGGTGATATGTGCACCTCGTTGGAGAGCAGGTTAGATTTATTCGCACAAACATTTATAGAGGAACTAAATGATGCACTAAATGCTAACATGGTTGAGATGGTATTGAAAATTAATGCTGGAATTGTACAACAGCTTTCACAAATGAATCGCACTGTTGGTGTTTTGACGATTACTCCTGATGAATATTCTCGCGGTGTGTTGTCTAAGAAACCTTCACCTCCAAAACCAGCACCTGCAAAAACAACATCTTCAAAACCAGCACCTCCAAAACCAACACCTCCAAAACCAGCACCTCCAAAACCAGCACCTCCAAAACCATCAAGCTCTAGACATGCCTAGATCACTCACGTATTGATGCTAGTTGTATATAAAAGGGTGATATGCTATCGCTAACTCTGCAGTCATGTCTCTTGAGGCTAGTAAGTTGGAGCGCGTCATAGAAAATGTTCGTGCAAAGTATCTACTTGCCAAACGAGCTCGTTTGGAGAGGGATGCAATTAATGAAGAAATATTCAAGTCTGTTAATTCGCGTTTGGATAAACTTGGACCTACTACATCGCTCGCACAGTCTATCGATACTGTGAAGCAGGATTCTGCGGAAGAAGCTACTGTGAAACAATATTTAGAATCAAGCGACAGTGATGACTCGAACGCTATTCCTTTAAAACATCACGGTGTTCCATATGATGATTCTTTAGGTGGAGTGCAGTCTTATTTGCAGAGCTACAACCTTCGCTCTGGTGATGGAACCTATGGTGTATCTAAACGACATAACCGCTGGTTTTTAGGGGACACGGAAGTATTTTTTCACGATAACAATATGATTCGCGTTAAAGATGAACTAATACAACCTGCTCCTGGTTTATTTGAACTTTTATTTCGCAGAGAGCCGCATACGTACTCGGAATCGGCCCTTAAACAATATGGTAATCTACTAGAGCTTACAAATGCTTATTTTAAAAAGAATGATCCTGCAACAAATCTCTATAAAAGCACGTCACATGCGAAATTTGATATCATTAAGCAACTGTTTCCACATATTGGTTCGCAGCAACGAGGAAGTGGATTGTTACATAAAACATTGGATTTAGGTCGTAAACGAGAGTTCATTTATTGGAATGATCCGAATGAGATAGTAGATCGACTCAGGTTGTTAATGGCCTCGCAGGCTTCTGGCCACACCGGACACAATAACGAAATCCTTTCGATACTTGAAGAGTTACAAGAATCAGGATACATTGCAAAATGAGCGACGCACAGCGTGGGATTGCATACGAGCTTCACCGAGGCAAACGTATTATATTTCCTCGCAGAAAGGTTTTAACATATGGACTCCATGATCTACTACAGATTGATTTGGTAGAAATGATACCATACAGTAAAGTGAACAGTGGTTACAAGTACATCCTGACTGCCATAGATGTGTACAGCAAACGTGCTTATGCAGTTCCAGTTAAACAAAAGACAGGTGTGATGGTTACTGCTGCCATGAGAAGTATTTTGATAGAAGCAGGAAGTTTTAAAAGTATTCAAAGTGATGCGGGAACAGAATTTTATAACTCAACTTTCAGAGCTCTTATGAAAAGAAAAAATATTAATCATTATTCCACTCACAGTGAGATTAAAGAAAGTGTGGTAGAGCGGTTTAATAGATCTCTAAAATCGCTGCTTTTTCGCGAGTTTTCAGCTCAAGGAAATTATAAGTGGCTTAAAATTTTACCACAAGTTCTACGTGTCTACAATAACAGATTCCACCGCACCATTGGCATGGCTCCGAATCAAGTGAAGGATGACTCTTTGCTACAAAGTGTTTACAAATATGTAAAGACAATTGACCCTAGAAAACCTAAGGCTCGTGTGGGGGATCATGTACGCGTGTCACGAAACAAGAAAGTTTTTGAAAAGGGGTTTACACCGAATTGGTCTCACGAAGTGTTTAAAGTAACAGCTATGAGATCCAGCTTTCCACGTGTGTATAACTTGAGTGATATGGATGGAAATGAAATACAAGGTGTTTTTTATGCTTCAGAAATTCAAATTACAAAATACCCCGATACATACTTGGTAAATAAAATTCATCGAAAGCGTGGTGAAAGATTACAGGTGTCTTGGAAGGGGTTTCCTGATACCGTGAGGACATGGGTAAAGAGAAATGATATGAGAGTTTAAGATTACATATACACATTTTATTTTACCTTATTGCTTGTTCTCAATCGAAGCATATTCTATGGAATCGTTTGTGTGGGCTGTTGTTGAGATTCTATTCCTGCAATGTATTTATAATGTGTGGACTACTTCCTGAACACGACCCAGCACTCTGCAGCTTGGGATCAACAAGCTGTGACGTCAGCCCGCGCTGGGCGCCTCATTGGAATGTGTAGCGCGACATCGGGGTTGTTGTCATCTTTCCATCAAGACCCGGTCAACTATAGTCTTCATTCTGTCTCTGACAATTCCATAATGAACATTGCTGCTTTTGAGGAAATTCGCGATTGCATTGACTATACGCTTCATGCTTGCATCGGCATGAATATAGATGCGATAGTACACCATCTAGAGGTCTCCGCGATCAATTTGTTCGCTGCATTTCCAGAGGAATACGAGTTTCTAACATACATTTACAACGGTATTATAGCATGCCTTGAAGCTGTAATGGAGGCTCAAGAGCAAGTGGAGCCAGATGATGGAGTGGACAGCGGCTTGGGAGAGAGTGACGGTGAAGCATAATGCTTGCGCCCTTGTTAAACATGGAAAATAGGCCTCTCGGGGAAACTCGCCATGTATAAAAAAAAGGAGTTAACGCATCTAATGCTGTACCTCCTGAGACATAGTCTCTAAGGTGATGTGGAAAGCAGCATACCACTATAAATTCAAACACAAGTTTTTATTTATTTATTTTTTTTTTCAGCTTACACTCCAGAGAATCTTCCGCCACGTCGAGATGAAGAGAATGAGACTACACATCATAGTTATAAATTCACTATCACTAAATAATAATAATGAGCTTACACTATTATTAAATGCATTACAGGAAAGCTAACACTAAAGTATGCCTATAAGAAAAAATTTCTTATGCCTGCTTCTGATGCATATAAAGGAACACATATCATGATCATTCAATATGGTGCACTCTGTGCATGTAAGGGAACAATCTTTTCGGTGCACTCTGTGCATGTATTGGAACGAGTCCTTGGGTGTATCATGTGCTTCCAAGATGGTGGGGCTGTTGAATCCAAGATGGCGGAGAATTGTTTAAAGGTTGTAATATTTTTTAAATTTAAATATCGCGCCCTCTGGTAGCAACACTTGTTACTAAATATATCAATTAGCATTCGACCTATCGAATGGTGCTGCGCCCTGGCAGCTGAAATATGAAATAAAAGTAAATATATCGATTAGCATTCGACCTATCGAATGGTGCTGCGCCCTGGCAGCTGAAATATGAAATAAAAGTAAATATATCGATTAGCATTCGACCTATCGAATGGTGCTGCGCCCTGGCAGCTGAAATATGAAATATAAGTAAATATATCGATTAGCATTCGATCTATCGAATGGTGCTGTGCCCTGGCAGCTGAAATATGAAATAAAGATGGCGATGGTGGCACACTCTGGTAGCCAACTTGAGAATCAACATGGCGGTGCCTCTGGCAACTAATTTTTGAATTTTCCGCGCGATACTAGCGACATCTACCAGCCAACTTGAGAACCAAGATGGCGGCGCCTCTGACAACTAATTTTTGAATTTGGCGCGCGATACTAGCGACATCTACCAGCCAACTTGAGAACCAAGATGGCGGCGCCTCTGGCAACTAATTTTTGAATTTGGCGCCATCTGGTAGTCTGTGCTGGAATTAAAGATGGCGGCTGTATAATGATTTTTAATTTCAAATGTGGCGCCTTAGGTATGCATTAAGGAAGGCAAAAATACCCTCCCCCTTTTATCATAAACTTGACATCAGTACATAGCATATATAGATTATTTATTCCACCATATTCCAATTGGTCTCGTGGTCTAGTGGTCAAGGCGTCCGCCTCGTAACCACGACATCCTGGACGTTTTCACGTCCCATGGATCGAATCCCAGCCTCGGCACTGAAAATATTTTAGTTAAAATAAAATAATACCTGCTGCTACCTGGTGGCGACCAACAGAACTATATGACGTCACACAAGATGGCGGCCTCCAGCAGCCGAAAAAGATGGCGACCAGGAAAAATCAAGATGGCGGCCTCCAGCAGACGAAACAAGATGGCGACCAGGAAAAATCAAGATGGCAGCCTCCAGCAGACGAAACAAGATGGCGACCAGGAAAAATCAAGATGGCGGCCTCCAGCAGACGACACAGAATCATGACGTCACGATTCGAAGTTGGTGGAAATTTCTAGAAATACAAAATGGCGGATTTGCGATTTGCGGATTTGCGGATTTGTGAATTTGCGGATTTGCGGATCTCCGGATTAGCAGATTTGCGAATTTACGAATTTGCGGATTTGCAGATTTGCGGATTTGCGGATTTGCGGATTAGCCACTGGATTAGCGGATTAGCCACTGGATTAGCGCATAAAAAACTGGATTTGCACATAAAAAACTGGATTTGCACATAAAAAACCATAAAAAAATGCGTAAAAAACCATAAAAAATGGGATAATCCCCGGATTACCCCGCTCCCCCCTCGCCTATGTTCCAGAGTCGGCACGCTCTCCCTACTAATAAATTATCACTACCATTAATATTATGTTATATCCTGTAATGAAACCAATGTTTAAGAATCACATATAAACACAGCAGAGAAATTACATATCACTAAACACGTTATCCAGAACACCTGTAATTAAAAAGCATACATTAGCACATTTACCCTGAGCATATATTCAAATGCTGTATTTTTTTATGGTTACAGGTGTTAACAAAAAGTCATGACAACAACCTACGTAGAGTTGAATTTCTACTCAAGTTTTTTAAAATGCATTCTAATTATTGACAATTATGTTTCCTAACCTAACCAAAATTTACCAAACCTACTTTCATGTAAATAAACCTCATTTGGGTTGGGTTAGGTTACATTATGTTGGTTGAGGATAGGTTATGTTAGGTTAGTATCTGTGTACATGCCCTTACATTTAATATGTTTTGCTTGTGGGACATTACCTAATATATAAACGAAAATATAAGAACGTGTCTGTTTGTAATTTGCCCGACATTCAAAACAAGAAAGCTGCGAGGAAGGTACTTTTACACTATTTTACAAACACGCCCCAACCTAACGGAACGTTTTCACGCACATACTTTCATAACGTGTTAATTAGTCACTCACTTTTTCACGGTCGTGACGCCCAGATCTAGAAGAAATGCTGTCATTTCTGCGACATCACCCTGTTCCAGTTGACCTGTATTTATTAACATCGTAACTCTTCGTGCCACGTCGATAATATCGTGCTGTCTCCTTCTTTACATTCATTTTAATAACCTAACAAACCGTAATAACTAACACAAAGTTACACTGTAAAAGCAATAGTTCACTACAAGTAACAATTAAGACAACCCTTTAAAATTAGAAAATTAATTAGTACACAAATACACTGGATGTTTTCGGAAAAATCAGAAGTCGTTTTGAGCAAACAAAAACAAGCGTTCAACATGGCTCGGGCCGACACACAGTTACGTAGGTGATTCATCCGCAACAGCTTGCAACGTCATCTGTAAACAAAATAACTTAACTTTCGTATATATTAAACAATATTACTCCAGGATCTGGAAGTAAACATATGTGAAACATTTTCAGCAATATTTATCGTTATTTCAGCTGTTCAAAATTACATACTAAGGAACTATTTCTTCAAGTGTGTAGCCAACATACCGATAAATATCGTTGCCACGCGTGTTTAAAAACTTACATAATAAATTAACAAATACAAATTATTTCAGTATTCATACACACGTACGGAAACGTAATAGCTTGATAAATGATGTCGTCCTATTTTGTTTATTTATTTGTCAAACAAATTGCACAATAGTAAACCAAATATTCTTAGTTCCATTTTTCAACAGTTCTTCCCAAAAGTACGAACCTACCGTGCGGCGACTATACTTACTTCCTAATCGTTATTTTGTACTTCCATAACTAGGTCGTGTTAACTCACGGCGGGGATCCAAAATTGTGTTTGCAGTAAATACTGGGTTCGAATTCCTACCCGGGCATTTGTGCTTTGTGTTGTCCCACTACCTCTCATTGTTAAAGTTATCTGTAAACAGTTTTATGAGAATCTTTCCAATATTAACTGACCATATTAATAAGCACGGTAAAACAAAATAATGTCAAATTGTTGAATGTAAAAATATTAAGGTGAACTGAAGATCAATTAAAATATAAAATTATGCGCTAATTTTCATAAGAAATAATCAGAATTATCTCTAAAAACATATTCCATTAATGCAAAAATGACTATAGTCGTTTGTTGTACAAAGTTACTTTATATTTCTTGTAGTATTACAAACTATTTCTTGGCAACTGGTTCCCAAAAGATTTTTTTTGTAAAAGTACAGAAAACAATTTTCTGTGTGGCCAAATCGCGTCTGTGCGGATTGGATCCCGCCATATTACTGGGCAGTACTTTTACTGTAAGAAGTTTGTGTAAAGTAACATATTTTTGTAAGTGTAATTTTTAAATTTTTGTCGCGTAATTAAAAAAAAATACACATTTAAACACGGAGTAAAACCAAACCAACAATTACGGCATATCTATCAAAACATAGAAAATGTAATTTTACACTAAATGTACGTGCAGTGTCTCCGCCGACGTTAGTGTTATCTTACACATGCATGTGTGTGTTGCTGTATTTTAACTCTTGTGTTTAAGTAAAAAATACACCAATAAATGTACCGCATGGGCGCAGATCCCGGGGGAAACAGAATCTCCCCCTCAGGAGGGGGGGGGGGGGTGGCGCCCGTCTCCACTTGCAAAATCGTCTCTGTGAAATGAGTTTGACGTCAAAACTATGTATTATGGAATATTTTCTGTGTATTTTAAAATTCTATGCTTATTGCATGCATGTAGGCGAAACTATGGGCAGTATAGGTACAACAGAGATGACGTGTCGGTAAACGGGCCACCCCTCCCCAACCCCTTGCTAACCCTACAGACTTGCGCCTCTGCGTGTACGTGTAAAATTACATTATTATCGGTGGAAACACTGATACCACACACACACTTTATGTAAAAGTACACTTTTTACGTGACAACGTCTAATAAATCGATGAAAGCCGGCTTCACGCACGAAAAAGTATCCCGTTACGCACATTGTCCCGTTACGCTGTGTCCCGTTACGATCATTGTACGATTGCACCACATATATATCTCTTCCACTCGATTGGAACAACCATCGATTTGACTTTTTAGAGGGACGTTAAACTTGAAACACTCCCAATCGTTTCCTACTTTTCCTATCATATATCATCGTCCTATCCTTAACAGAATAACACAGATTGGCAGAAGTTAAATAAAAAATATGTATAAAAGTTATAGTTAAAATAATCTCTTCGTTAAAGTAATCAACATAAGTAGTATATATATGCCAGTACGGAAACTGGGTCCTGGGTGAGGTGCGAGGTGCCGGGTCAATGACCGATTTCTCTGACGTCACGGTGGCCATATTGGATCGTTGTGACCTTGACCTTTTACCTTGACCTTTTACCTTCTAAATGTGCCCAAATTGCCCAAAATTAGGCAAAATGAGCTCAAAATTCCTTAAAAATCGCCAAAATTTCAATTTTTTGGGAAACAAATTCCGCCAAAAAATCTCAAAAAATTCCTCAATTCAAAAATTAGGATTTCGAAAAACCTCAAAAGTCATTTTGCCTTAGAAAGAACCCAAATTCCTAGAAGCGGCTTAAAAGTCCTAAGAGCTAGCCGCTTTAAGCCGCCGAGGTCATGACCTTGAAAATTAGGATACCATTACCGCCATTTTGAATTATGACGTCACCGTTGCAATTTCCGTTACGGTCGCCATCTTTAAAATCTTTATTTATGATCCGATTTTAATGAGAAAAAAAAATTAAAAATTATAAAAAAATAAAATCAATAAAATTTTAATAAAAATATTTAAAAATAAACATTTACGACACAGAGCTCGAAGTACTCGGTTCGAACCCGGCGAGGGCAAAAAAAAAATGACGACCGATCCTTTCCTCACAGTGGATGCTGGCAGACTGACCCCACCATTTTGTTAATAGCATATAATATCATCAGGTAACATGAAGTCATGTCCGCCATCTTGTCTTCGTTTGCTGGAAGCCATCATCATGTTATCGTCGGCTAGAGTGCGCTGACGCCCATTTTAGTATAATTATTACCCGCTATAGTGCAGTAATAATTTATTACTGATACACCCGCCATTTTGTCGTTTGGGCGCCATCATGGAAATCCGTAATTTTTGTGATAGAAATGCAGGAAAAATTTCAAAATTCATTAAATAAATTGGCAATAAATATACTGATTGATTCGATCGAATCCCGTCCTTGGTTCGATCCTTAGTCGATGAAAAACATTTAATTTTATGTAAAAAATAATAATTTAAATAAATAATAATAAAGTCCTAAAAGAAGCAAAGTTACCAAATCAACCATCATCCTATAAGCCAGTACGACCGTCATCTTGGATATTTGTATTTATTATCCGATTCTAATGAAAAAAAATTTAAAATTCATTAAATAATTCACTTATTAATTAACCTATTGATTCGATCGATTCCTGTCCTTGGTTCGATATCTGAACGAAGCTAAAAATAAATTTAATTTAAATATCAGAAACGTGTCAGGTTGGAGAAATAAAACACCGCAAGTTATTTTACAATCATAATATTTATTACATAATTTCTATTTTACTACACGAACACTTGCGAAAGCCAGCAATCTTATAATCATTAAGTTCCGCATCGGTGTGAAATGACTAATTCGTAGCTGCAATCGGTTTATACTAGACAGAGAACAACCAGATCCATTACTGACATAGTCCTCCTATTCTTGGAAGAGTTTCTGGATACCATGTTTAACAGATTGCTTCACATCGTCCGAACTGTAAAATTGTAACGGTCGATGTCTTGAATGTACACTTATTCACTTTGTCATCGAACGGATACGGCTTTCCATATATACAGTCCAACCACAAGTAAATTTCAAAGGTCCGTTTGTTGCTACGTCATCAGTAAGCTGATTTATTTATGTTTTACCTGATATCCTCAAGGAAAAAATATATTCTATAGCTCCAAATGCTCCAACAGCTCCAAATGCTCCAAAAGATCCAAAAGGCTCCAAATGGCTCTAAAAGGCTCCAAATGGCTCCAACAGCACCAAAATCTCCAACAGCTCCAGATGCTCCAAATGCTCCAACACCTCCAAAAGGCTCCAAATGCTCCAAAAGGCTCCAAATGCTCCAACAGCTCCAAAAGGCTCTAAATGATCAATCGGCTCCAGAGGCTCCAACAGATCCCTATTCATTTGGCTCCATCTGATTTCAATTATTTTTTTTATCTAACTTTGCTTGATTACTTACATGTCTTTATTAGTATACATCTTGACTGGCAGTGGTGACGTTTTTTACGCCTTCAAGTAATAAGTTTTATTGAGAAATCAGATTTCGAGAAGTGGTAGATACCATCTTGAAAAAAAATATATTAATTTAACATCAAGTTTATACACATAAATTTAATTTAAGCCATTATTGTATGTAGCCATCTTCCCTCAGTTCTTTGAGTATGAAGGATATTCCTTTAATGTTCGAATAGTTTCCTGCACAAAGCGAACCATGTAGTAGTCTTAGCCTGTCAACCAATATGTTAGGATCTTCCCATGAAGTATAATCAATCTCTTCTGCTACGTTCATCATCCTTGCATGTTTATAATAAATATTATTATCTCTGGTGTCTTTCGTTTTACCACCAACCACAAGGTCACTTTCGTCATCGTTCCAGTGATTATCACAAGCTTGATCAGGATAATTTATTTTATTACGACGTTTCCATCGTTTTGGTCTCAGACCACCATCACAGTCTTCGATCTTGCCTGCTTTAGGTGCTTCAGTACAGTACTCAATCATGTCAGCCTTATATGTGTTAGCACAGTCATCGATCATGTCAGCCTCAGATGTGTCACCACAATCTTCAATCATGCCACCTTCAGATGATTCATCAAAGTCTTCGGCCTTGTAAACTTCAGGTGGTTCTCCATCGTTTACATTTCATGGAGACGACTAGATATTGGAGTAAATATATTTTCATTTCTAATGTGGTTGCAACTGTCTTCGTTTGTTTTAAATTGTAAATTAATATCTTGATCTAGATCAGTATTTTTAGCATTAGCTTGTTCGCCTTCGTTCCTCTTCCGCGATGTTGTAGCCCAGACTTCGTTATCTTTATTTATCTTAATTGTACAGGTCTTGCAATGTCTATCCAAGTAATATCTTCTACCAAAGGATTTCTGACACTATCTAGTCGTCTCCATGATAATGTGTACGATGGAGAACCACCTGAAGCTTACAAGGCCGAAGACTTTGATGAATCATCTGAAGGTGGCATGATTGAAGATTGTGGTGACACATCTGAGGCTGACATGATCGATGACTGTGCTAACACATATAAGGCTGACATGATTGAGTACTGTACTGAAGCACCTAAAGCAGGCAAGATCGAAGACTGTGATGGTGGTCTGAGACCAAAACGATGGAAACGACATAATAAAATAAATTATCCTGATCAAGCTTGTGATGCTGACATGATTGAAGACTGTGCTGACACATCTAAGGTGGACATGATTGAGTACTGTGCTGAAGCACCAAAAGCATGCCAGAGCGGAGACTGTGATGGTGGCTTGAGACCAAAACGATGGAAACGTCGTAATAAAATAAATTATCCTGATCAAGCTTGTGATAATCACTGGAACGATGACGAAAGTGACCTTGTGGTTGGTGGTAAAACGAAAGACACCAGAGATAATAATATTTATTATAAACATGCAAGGATGATGAACGTAGCAGAAGAGATTGATTATACTTCATGGGAAGATCCTAACATATTGGTTGACAGGCTAAGACAACTACATGGTTCGCTTTGTGCAGGAAACTATTCGAACATTAAAGGAATATCCTTCATACTCAAAGAACTGAGGGAAGATGGCTACATACAATAATGGCTTAAATTAAATTTATGTGTATTAACTTGATGTTAAATTAAAATATTTTTTTTCAAGATGGTATCTACCACTTCTCGAAATCTGATTCCTCAATAAAACTTATTACTTGAAGGCGTAAAAAACGTCACCACTGCCAGTCAAAATGTATACTAATAAAGACATGTAAGTAATCAAGCAAAGTTCGATAAAAAAATAATTGAAATCAGATGGAGCCAAATGAATAGGGATCTGTTGGAGCCTCTGGAGCCGATTGATCATTTAGAGCCTTTTGGAGCTGTTGGAGCATTTGGAGCCTTTTGGAGCATTTGGAGCCTTTGGAGCTGTTGGAGCATCTGGAGCTGTTGCAGCCATCTGGAGCCTTTTAGAGCCATTTGGAGCTGTTGGAGCCATTTGGAGCCTTTTAGAGCCATTTGGAGCCTTTTGGATCTTTTGGAGCAATTGGAGCTGTTGGAGCTTTTGGAGCTATAGAATTTTTTTTTCCCTTGAGGACATCAGGTAGAACATAATCAATCAGCTTACTGATGACGTAGCAACAAACGGACCTTTGAAATATAACTTGTGGTTGGACTGTATATATGGAAAGCAGAATCCGTTCGATGACTAAGTGAAGAAGTGTACATTCAAGACATCGACCGTTACAATTTTACAGTTCGGACGATGTGAAGCAATCTGTTAAACATGGTATCCAGAAACTCTTCCAAGAATAGGAGGACTATGTCAGTAAGGGATCTGGTAGGTCTCTGTCTAGTATAAACCGATTGGAGCCACGAATTAGTCATTTCACACCGATGCGGAACTAAATGATTATAAGATTGCTGGCTTTCGCAAGTGTTCGTGTAGTAAAATAGAAATTATGTAATAAATATAATGTTTGTAAAAGAACTTGCGGTGTTTTATTTCTCGAATCTGACACCTTTCTGATATTTAAATTAAATTTATTTTTAGCTTCGTTCAGATATCGAACCAAGGACAGGAATCGATCGAATCAATATGTTAATTAATGAGTGAATTATTTAATGAATTTTAAATTTTTTTCATTATAATCGGATAATAAATACAAATATCCAAGATGACGGTCGTACTGACTTATAGGATGATGGTTGATTTGGAAACTTTGTTTCTTTTAGGACTTTATCATTATTTATTAAAGTTATTATTTTTTACATAAAATTAAATGTTTTGCATCGTCTAGGGATCGAACCAAGGACGGGATTCGATCGAATCAATCAGTATATTTATTGCCAATTTATTTAATGAATTTTGAAATTTTTCCCGCATTTCTAGCATAAAAATTACGGTTTTCCAAGATGGCGCCCAAATGACAAAATGGCGGGTGTATCAGTAATAAATGATTACTGCACTATAGCCGGTAAGAATTAAACTAAAATGGGCGTCAGCGCACTCTAGCCGACGATAACATGATGATGGCTTCCAGCAAACGAAGACAAGATGGCGGACATGACTTCATGTTACCTGATGATATTATATGCTATTAACAAAGTGGTGGGGGTCAGTCTGCCAGCGTCCACTGTGAGGAAAGGATCGGTCGTCATTTTTTTTGTCCTCGCCGGGTTCGAACCGAGGACTTCGAGCTCCGTGTCGTAAATGTTTGTTTTTAAATATTTTTATTAAAATTTTATTGATTTAATTTTTTTATAATTTTTTATTTTTTTTCATTAAAATCGGATCATAAATAAAGATTTTAAAGATGGCGACCGTAACGGAAATTGCAACGGTGACGTCATAATTCAAAATGGCGGTAATGGTATCCTAATTTTCAAGGTCATGACCTCGGCGGCTTAAAGCGGCTAGCTCTTAGGACTTTTAAGCCGCTTCTAGGAATTTGGGTTCTTTCTAAGGCAAAATGACTTTTGAGGTTTTTCGAAATCCTAATTTTTGAATTGAAGAATTTTTTGAGATTTTTTGGCGGAATTTGTTTCCGAAAAATTGAAATTTTGGCGATTTTTGAGGAATTTTGAGCTCATTATGCCTAATTTTGGGCAATTTGGGCACATTTAGAAGGTCAAGGTCAAAGGTCAAGTTCACAACCATCCAATATGGCCGCCGTGACGTCATTTCAGTCGGTCATTGACCTGGCACCTCGCAGCTCACCCAGGACCCAGTTTCCGGACTGGCCAATATATATTACTAACATATTTTAATTAATGAGTGCAAATAAAAGTAAATTTATCAAATAAATTGTAGATTTTATTTCACTCCTTCTTTGTATCGATACAAAATAGTGATAATTCAATAAAAATGATTCAATTTTATTAATAAAAGTATGCAATCATTTCATCAATTATTTGTTATGACGTTGTCACGTTAAACTATCGTCCGTAAACTGACTTTACAGACAACCAATTTTTTTTTTTGCATTGCAGTTGGGATTTTGCGACGGACAGGGAATTTTTACACCCCGAATGCCGTCGGTAATCTGTGATGGAATGTTGCTAGTGTTGTGGGGCAGGCGGTAGGACAGCTCCGCAACAGGGTGTGCCGCAAGGTGTGCCGTCCTCGCTCTGAGGACACCGTGCTGAGGGTCCGCGGACAGTCACCGCTGATCGCCGCTCAGTACCGCTACTGCCTGCTGTCGAAACAAGGCGCCGCATTCGAGAAGAAATTACAGTGTTAGAAAGTTTCACTTCGAATTGACGAAGAACGCCCAAAATGATCCAAGTAGCTTCGTAAATTTGCGGTTATCTTCTTAAGTTTCTAGATGTTGAGTTCACTTTCTTTAAACATGAATCAATAATATTAATTATATTATTATATTAAAAAATAACATTCACACACTGAGTGAGTTTACAACCAAAAAAAAAAAAACTTTTTCCCTCACGTAAGTCGGAACTCGGTGCAGTTGCTACGAAGATCAAATTATTTGAGATTACAAAGAACTTTTCGTTTATTTGAAGTTAATTCTTGTTGAAAGATCCGTATATTTACTGAAATTTCCAACATTTTGGCGGAGAAGCAGTCGGGTCTCGAACCCGCGCCTTGCTGGTATTAAATAAGAAAATACTTTTGAGGAAAATTAATTTACCGATATTCGGGAACATGGGTTCAAATCCCAGTGGAAGTAGTTTTAAACTCGCGCTGTGCCATTGCAGAGTTGTGTTTCCAGACATGTGTGTATGTTCCTCAACTAAAATAGCTCGGCTTGGGATTGCTGTTACCAATTAAACCTATGCCCCGCTCTTTCCGATTTTCCTGTACAAGCCAAGGTCATTGGTGTGTTTACCCTAATTTACATAAATGTATCTGCTCTAAATACAATGTATTTTACTGCAAAAAAACATCAATTGTATATCAGATATAGTTTAGAGACAAATTATCTGGTTATGAAATATTGTGAGTAGTTGGTTTTTTTTTATAATTCATTGAAAATTATTTGCTGTAGACAATATTGATTATCCGTGTAATGTAATAGCTTTACTAAAAAAAAGTAGTATAAAATTACATTAAAATACTTCTTTTTACAAGATTCGTTCAAAATTTTAACATGTTTGCTCTCTTTGTATGACATAAATGTTTTCCACTACTATGTACTACTGTAGACATACGTGTATTGATTTTAATCCCACTATTTGCTAGTGTACAGGACTCCTAGTTGGAAGGTCCAAGGTCTCGGGTTTGATATGTGGCCAAGAAGGGAATTTTCATTTGCAGAGCATTTCCTTTCTTTGTTTCAGGACCGGATACTGAGTTGTGCATTATATTATACGTTGCGAAAGGCAATGGTAAATCTCCGAATAATCATTCTGTCATGAGAAGCTCTAGAGTGTCACGACCTAACGCATTGCAGCGTTATTTGGTTTCACAACGCACTGGCCTGAGCAAGTAGAACTCATCTTATTCGTTATTATCACTGGTTTAAGACCGTGTTCCGTCTATTACGCGAATCCTTTATATATATATATATATATATACATACATACACACACATACATACTAATATGAATATGTATGAGGAAACCGTCACATCTAACCTTAAATATTTCCGCTAGTTCCATTCAGCGTAAATTAATTCAGAATTAAAAATTGTATCAATCTACAATTTTTCTGCCAAACATTTTTCAGCTCAAAAATTTTAGTCGAAAATCTCTCACCCTAAATTTTCTTAGCTTTCATATTATAATAAATTTTTCTCATTGTTTGTAGTCATCAAGAGCAAAGACAAGAACTCTGTGCTTATGTAGATGAAATAGAGTTATTTTATTTTAACTTAAAAACATTTGTATCATTACTATGAAAACTTACAAATATTACTAAGTTTGGATCATCAGCATTAAAAATAACACAGCACAAAGAAAGATATCTGAGAAAGATTCTTAACAAAAGTGTTTATAAAGAAGCCGCTAGTTTCAAAACTTTTTAAATTTTACTTTCTTATTTTGACCGTTTTCATCGTTTTTTCGTCTATAACGTTTAAAGATAGTTGATTTGGAGCAAGTAGTACAATTCACATTTTTAATATGTAAAATGTTTAAACCCTTTTTATTTCCACTTATATTCTAACATTTATGAACTCAAAACTTCTGGTTCCGATTAAATAAAATATAATTTGGTAGGCAGAAAGAAGGCGAGGAAGGGGCAGAAACACTTCTTAAAACGCTGTCGTTACATACTCCACTCTTGCGCCGGCGCGCCGTGAAGTTTCCTTAATCGGCGTCAGGCTGCGTCTGTTCAGCTGATTGGCTGCCCGCTCAGCTGCTTTCCTTTACGGAGTCGAGCTGGCGTCTCTGCGTCATTTGTCACGATTGGGAGCCTTGCCTCGTCCATGGTCAACTTTATTAGTAATCACCCTGTGGAGGGAGGGGGAAGTGTTAAGGCCCCCGCACACACAATCAGTCTAGCGCCCAGTTCGGACTGCTCAGCCCGAAATGACAGTTTGGATTGATCTGAAGCCTTCCTCCACACACTATCTGTCTTGTGGTTACTGTTGCTGTTGTAGAATATGTAGAATATTAAGAATATCGTAGGATATGGAAAAAAATTTGGATGTTAGAGTAAAAAAAGCACTCAAAGATGTTTGCTATTAGACTCAGCTGACGGACTGATTGTTTGGACTGACGGTTTGGACTGGCGAGACGCTGTTCCCACACGAGGGTTCTCGAGCACAAACTCAGATCTAATGGAAAAGCCATCAGTTCCGATAGATCAGTCCACCGTCCTTGCACACTCACACGGCAGTTCCGGCTGATGAGTCCGAACTGTGGACCGACGGTGCGTGGAGGGCTTAACGGGCCGTGTGTCGCGGGCTCGATACAAGTCTCCAGCGCGATTCCAGTTTTTGAACATCGGACTCGAACCCCACGTCGGCGGGACATGAATCATTTCATTTGCTTTTTCTTATCGCACTTCTCACAACACGCCTTCAAGAGCGTCTTTTCACAAGCAGTGTCCTGCACAGAAAAAAAAAAAAAAAATCCTTCGAAAACCAGTTGCCAAGAAATTGTGTGTAATACTAGAAAAACTGTAATGTAACTTTCTACAACACATAACCATGATTATTTTTTAATATATGAAATACATCTTTTGAAATAATACTGAGTCTTTCTTACGAAAACTGTCGCATAATTTTATATTTTAATCAATGTTTCATTCAGCAATAGTTTTTTAAAACACGAAAATGATAATAAAATATTTAAAAATTTAACTATTTTGTTTTTTATTATTCATATTAATGCGCGCAGTTAATTCTGGAAAGCTATTCAGGTAACTATTGGACGTACTGGAACAATACAAATCCCGGGTAAGGATCCGAACCCAATATTACTGAGAAACACAGTGATGCAGTTGTTTTCATGTTTTCGTGTAAATGCACAAATTTACAAGCATCTGTAAGTTAACATAAATATTTCTGTTACATTTATAAAAAAAATTGTCAGTTGTAGCGGAATGAGATACTTCACTGGAAGCCAAGCTGTTTTCTAGCACGACGCCGGCAGTGTTGGGTGCGGAGTGATTTGGGCGCCTAAAGTGTTTGTGAGTAGCCTTGCGGTTAAAGGCGTCGAGTCGTGCCAAGAATGAGAAGGATAAGTAATTCCTCCAGAGAAAAATACTTTAATTAATAGTAACATTTTAATAAAAATCATATATATTCTAATATATATTGATTTTAGAAATAGTAGTAACTACCGAAAAAAAGATCATTACATAATATGGCTGCCAGCAGTTATAGGTAGGGGCAGGCATTTTTCACGAAAAGATCTGAACACTTATTAGACTGCAAAAAGGTATACCCGCACCTGTGGTGTCTTCCTTGTGATTGGCGGCCTTCTGCGAGAGAAGTCGTTGCCTTATTTGACCGAGCCACTCAGGACGCGTTTAGTTTCGCACCAGTAGCGAGGCGTGATGCTTACCTGAGGGGAAGCAACAACTCCGTTCCCACCAAAACATGGGGGGGGGGTTCCGGGGGTCCTTCCCCGGGAAAATATGGATTTCAAGGTACAAAAGGGTGCTATTTAAGTAATTTTCTTAACTGAACATTGACTATTTCACAGGTAGAAAAATTGACATTTTTTTTTAATTATAAATTATTTTTGAAAAGTAATAATGTTTGACTTACATTATTCTGATAGTAAAATACCTACTCTACATTATTTATATACTAAGTGGGAGTGTAGTATCATCGATATCTGGTACAAAATATATAAACAGATAACACATGGCACAGTAAGTACTTAAAATAAAGAGAAGAACCTCATAAAAATGTACTAGAATAGTACAAATTAAATTTTGGTATTTTTCGTACCAACACAAAATAAATTATCTTCATACGTGATCAGAAACTCTGTTAACTGGTACGTGTACCAAGAAACTGGCACGTCAATCATTCCATTCCTGACACGCCACCTCGCCAACCTGCTGTGCCGAACTGTAGCAGACATAGCCGAAGCAGTCGGTGGAAGAATTCCACCGTCTGCTTCGGCCATGTTCGCTTCAGTTTGGCAAGAAAGCGTTACCTTCGTAGCTTCTACCACGTATTTTTACAGCCAATCCCCTCCTCGAACCTTTGTATCATGCCACCCCCCTTCCGAAAGGAAACTACTGCGGTAGCCTTCCTGCTGAAAGCGGTCCTACCAGCGCTTCTAAACCTAGCAACGCTTCTAAAACAGCATGTTTTGTGTGTCAACGAGTCATTTTCTTATAGCGCACAGCGCACAGTATTGGGTCCCAAGAATATAGTGTAAAAAATACATACACCTAACTGCACGAGCCAAAGTAAAATACTATTCTGAATAAAATATTTATTTAAAAATACAATGTCTGGAAACTGCCTGGGCAAGCACTGCTTGCCTTGCTTGCCCTGACGAGACGCCACTGTTTCGCACTGAATCACTGTGATTGGTGTTGTTACAATCGATATGTACCTGGGAGAAACTCACCCAATCACGAAATACAGACGATGCTATAGTGTTTTAACTTTTATCTAGTCTCGAAATCTTTTCGCGAAATCTGCAGGCCCCTAGTTAAAGGTCACCGTAGTAGACAACATGAAATTCAGCTTGTATCGTTTGCCATTGGAAAATTAACACCTGTTTATATCAAACAAACTGAATTATTTTTCTAAGCACAATTACCTAACTTCCAGTTTCAAAACAATTAGAGCACCGTATATTTTATTTATGTCGTCATAATCCCGCCATTTGAAGCTGAGGAAAAAAGAATGCATGCAACATTGTAGCTCACATTGCCTCGAGCCGAAGGACGTGTAAAGATGGGTTTACGTTTGAAGATTACGAATTAAATATCAAGAATTAGTCTTGTGCTTAAGATATGACTATTTATACAAAATTAGTGGTTCACGATTGTGTAGGTATCGTTCCGGGTTGTGTACCTTTTAGCGGTTGACTTAAGAATGGTTGTTTTTTTGTTTCTTCTAATCATGGAAAGCACCAATCAGAGTACAGTAGAATGTGTTTTTGGCTTGAAATAATGTTTCCTTGGGGGAAACAGGCTATGATATAGCACGAAAAGGTGTATGAAACAAGGAGTTATTAGCATCATGTCAAGAAACGATAAAAATACTAAACATAGGCCTATATGGTTGGAGCGCAGGTTCAAGGTTGAAGCTTGAGGACTGGCATCCACCATTTTGTAATACGACGTCATGCCGGCCCTCTTGGATTGCATCGGCCGCGAGAGTTGACCTTGACCCCGGCTGCCATCTTGGATTGCGCCATCTGGGGTTACGAGGTCACGGCTGCCATTTTGTTTTCCAGAACTTTCTCGCCTTTGGCAGCCACCAACTTTTGTCATGTGAAAAAAGAAAAAGGATATGCAAGGGCTTATTACTAGAGACCTGAAAAATTAGACTGACATAGACTGACATCCAAAAACGTTTACCTTCGTACAGTTTCTGCGATTGGCCCACATTTTATCTGGGGTACTTCGGGCCAATGGAAAAACCTAAACCAAGAAAGTGCCGAATCATGGACAAATTGGTTAAGACTTGTCACGAATCAGCAGCCAATGAACAGGTGTCATTTCCCCGAGTTTGTTAAGTACTGTGGAGTCCATCCTAGAGGTCAATGAACCCGCGAATTTTTCCGGTCTCTACTTATCAGTTATCAGTGATGCCGTGGCAGTAAATGAGCTGGCAGTAGGTCCTGTGTCCAACAGTGCCGAGACGAGCGGAGCGCTGCCCCTGGCGGTGGTGACCTTCGACCCCAGACACGCCGGAACTGGCCACCGGCAGCGCCCCCAAGGCCGCCCGGTCGTGTTGAAGTAGGGCGTGGTGTCAGGCTTCCCCTCCTCCTGTCACCCCCCCCCCCCCCCCACCGCCGCCACACTTCGCCCCCTTGCTGCATCGTGTATCGTTGCAGCTCACAAAAAATATTATATAAGGTGACATTATTCTATGTCCCAAGACAAATGAGCACGACATATGACTATACATATTTACGGCGAGGAAAAAAAAACCGACGCTCTCCTTTTGAAAAAAAACTGGAGATCTGAAAAAAATTCGCAGTTGAATTTCACGACGGGCAAAAAATTCAGACAATCTCACCACAGTTCACGAGCAGGACTCTGGGCCAATGAAAAACACACATCCAAAGGATATATCGAATCACGAACATCCCAGGCAAGGCAATTTTTTCAAATGATTACCCATCAACAAGGAAAAATTTGCCCGATTATTTAGTGAAGAAGACTATAGTGTCAATTTGCTAGTGACGAGCGCAACGTTTTGGCACTACCGTGATCAATAATACCAACATCTTGCTCAATGGTTTTAAATTTTTGTGTTGTAGTACTAACCGTTTTCCACGAATATATTTATATAAATAGAGCCACACTTATTTCGTGAATTCATTGCGTAGCAAAGTAGACATGAAGCACATTTTACATATGGTTAAAGTTGATGATTTGATGCACTGTTCATTACACACCGTTTAACAACCTATGCCAGTTATAAGAAAGGAAAATAAGTGGTTACCAAATCACATGCAACCTGCCAAAAGATGTGACCTTGTTATTGACCAATGAGCATCCTAAAAAATGAGTAATTTTATATAGTCAAGTTGAGTATAGCTGGAGGGTAATGAATACGCGGAATAATCGTGGCCCTATATATAAATATGTAGGGACCGGAAAAATTTGCGGGTTTAATGACCTGTAGGATGAACTCCATATTTCTACGTTCACTCGGTCAAATTTCACCCACTCATTGGCTGCTGTCTTGTGAGACGTTCCAGCGAAGCAGCCTGTGATTCGATAAAGCTTTGGTTGGATGTTTCTCATTGGTCCAGAGTCATCCAGAGAGTTGTGAGCCAATAGCAGAGGCAGCACTAAGGTATAACGATTTGTATTTTAGCCTATCGCGAAATGATTTCGCGAATTTTTCCGGTCTCTATAAATATGTGGTTGGTACACTTAGGCTAGTATTCCCAGATACAACAATAAGGGTTAAGGTGTTGAATTTGCTACACCTGTAGCCTGACCGTATTCTCACTGCACGATAGGACATGGCCAATCCCCTGTTTTTTAGAGAACGAATTTTGGTTTCTTATCCGTTGCCGTTCTTTTGGCCAAATTCCGCTCATGCGCAGAGCTCACTTTTTCCTTGATTTCGTCCAGGTGACGGACCCGCCATTAACTCGTGTATAGTCATTTTTGTGATCATCGGGAGAAGTACCAAGCATGTTGGTATGCCAAATAAAACTTTATGATAGCGAAACTATCCTGGAATAAATTCTGTACACTTTAATGGACATGACAAGAAATAATCTTAACTTTAAAAGTACTTACAATTAAAAAAAGGCGTTTCTATTTTTGTGCTGTGGTGGTGCTATCTTTAGTATTATTGCAGTAACGTTTGTATAGACGTCCGATAGAATGTGTTGAAACCAGTTTCTAGCCTCGAGCAGGGCCCCATTTATTTAAAAAAATGTTGCTGATTTGTTTCCTTACTGGGATTCCTTTTGGACACGTTCTGGAATACGGCCCGGGAGTAAGGTAACTATCGTATCCCAAAAAGGCAGGGCTTATTTGCTACCTTGCCCGAACGTCTTGGAATACTGCCCTCAAATATTAATTTTAGCATTATGAATTTTGCAGTCTGTAGACACTGAAGTTCACCACAAGCCGCCACCGAATAATCGCGTAACTGCGTCTCCGATTGGTTAAATAAGAAGTATTTTGGGAACAACTACATACGCCTTATTAAAAATATCTCTTACTCTCATAATCGCAAGGAGAAGTAACAGTGTAACGCAGACTATCATGGTGCAAAAGATCTTCGTGATAAATCACAAGAGACAGGAAAAATAAAACAGTGGATTCATAGGGGCAGGCATTTTTCGCGAAAAAAATTCTGAACGCCTAATAGACTGCAAAAAGGTATACGCGTACCAGCGGTTTCTTCCTTGTGATTGGCGGTCGTCTGCGAGAGAAGTGGGCGCCTTATTTCACGGAGCCACTCAGGACACGTTTGCTTTCGCACTGAATTACTGTGATTGGTGTTCTGACAGTGTACAGGCACCCGACAGAATCTCACCCAGTCACGAAACGCAGACGATGCTATAGTGTTTTAACTTTCAGTTAGTCTCGGAATATTTTCGCGAAAGGTGGATGCCCCTATAGATTCATTTGGCGACAGACTATAATTCTCATAACTAGAGACCGGAAAAATTCGCAGATTTATTTCGCGATAGTATGAAATTCATACATATATACCTTTAAGCTGCTTGTGCTATTGGTTCACTGTTCGTCTGGGCGACTCTGGGCCAATGAAAAACCCTCAGCCAAAAGAAGTAACGAATCTCGGGCAAACCAGTTGAGACGACTCACAAGTCAGCAGCCAACGAACTGGCGTTTTTTGCCCGAGTATACAGAGGACTGTGTAGACTATCCTGAAAGTCATCTAAACCGCGATTTTTTCAGGTCCCTGCACAGTTGGTACGATAAGAACGCACTCCAGCTTGAGCCGACACTTCCCCTCGTCCTGTGTCCTGCGACCTCCTGGCGTGACGTCACCCCCCGAGTCTGCGCACATGCCGCCTCGCCCTGGAATCCAATAACACGGCTCGCTCGACCCTCGGTGTATATATATTGTCACTTGTCGCGCGTCACGGGAGTTCGGCGTCAACAGCTGCGGCTGATGGACTGCTTCCGTTGTTTGGGCGCCTTCGCTGTTCTTGTCCAGCTCTCCAGAATAAAATTAATTCTTTCAGATATTAGAAAAAACCACCACAAACCTTACACTGTTAAAAAAATTCCCCTTTTACGTTAAGGTGGCCGCCTGGCTACACTGTTATAAATTACAGTAAAATTTACGGACTTTTCAACGAAGAATTTAACTCCAGTAAACAAAGAGTTCTTCATAATTTCAAATAACTGAATCTTCGTAGATAATACACCGTATTTCTACTTCCATATCCCCCAGTGTTTCAATCAATCTCCTCTGATCGCCGTGTATGTAAGTGAGCTAAAGAAGGCGGTGAGATTGTAATACTCTTTACCTTTATGTCTTCGCCACCATGAATGTTACACATAAATACAGCATGTCTTTGTATTTTGTGCTGTGAACACTCATCTTGTTATTTCTCGTTAACGTAGACAAATATAGGCTTTAGCCTATGTGACCTGTGTGTTTTTATCATAGGTAGAGACCTGTAAAATTCGCGGATTCATTTCGCGATAGGATAGAGTCCAAATACTTTTGACATTATTTTGCTTCAGTGATTGGGCCACAGTTTATCTGAAGGACTCTGGGCCAATGAAAAATTTTTATCAGAAGAATTAGCGAACCACGATCATTCCAGTCAACAGGTGTTACGAGTCGGTAACCAATCAGCAGATGTAATTTGTCTGAGTGTACAGGCGTATGTGCAGTCTATCCTGAAGGCCATCGAAACCGCGAGTTTTGCAGGTCTCTAATCATAGGTTTAATATTTACGTAGTGTTTATCATGTAAAAAAAATCTAATTTTTTTAAATGTTTTGGAACCGTTTAACAATAGCCATGGTTAGTAAATAGGGCCATGAAGACATCGCAAAAAAAATTTCTAGATAGCCGTGCGTTAAAACTTTGTAGATTGTCTTTGTTTCGTTGTTGGTTGGATTTAATTCAGGTGCATGCCTACTGTCAGCACACCAATCGCCATCCAGTGCGGAAATAAACGCATCCTGATTGGCCCGGAAATGGCTCTCTTGCAAACGGCTGCCAATTACGAGGAAACATTCGCTAACGAAAGCATAACTTGTTCCAATCTACTGAACGATAAAGATTTTTTTTACGGAAAATTCAGTTTCCTAATAATAAAAGTGATTCAATAATATTTTAAAATAAACATTAGTACCACCTAAACGTATTTAATTAGGACGCCATATACTGTTAGGTTAATTTTAACAGTGTACATTTTAAAAATACTTTCTTTTATGTAAACCTTATTCTAGGAAGAATATTCTAGTCTTTACCTGTCCCTAAAATACTTCCTACCTTGGAGAAAAAGTGTTACAAAAGACTTCCTACCCGGGAGGATTTTCGGTTGAACAAGTAAACCTTGTGCGAAATATTAGAAGGGTGCCGGCATCAAGTTTCCTTAAAAAAAAGTTACGCCTATAACCGCTACGTTCAAAAAGGTTCCAGAACGAAAAAAAAAAGTGTTTAAGAATGTATGTATGATATATGTTACGATCTGATACGCCTCCTTGGTCAAATGTTCCGTCAGTTTGAACCTTTTTTTTTTCCTTGAATGAGCTGTTTCATCTGTTATTTTACCACCGTTCCTTTGACTTCATGAGCGTGTGTAGTTCATTCCGCTAGAGCGTGTGTATAGTTCATTCCGCTAGAGCGTGTGTATAGTTCATTCCGCTAGAGCGTGTGTATAGTTCATTCCTCTAGAACGTGTGTATAGTTCATCCATCTAGAACGTGTGTATAGTTCATTCCGCTAGAACGTGTGTATAGTTCATTCCGCTAGAGCGTGTGTATAATTCATTCCGCTAGAGCGTGTGTATAGTTCATTCCGCTAGAGCGTGTGTATAGTTCATTCCGCTAGGGCGTGTGTATAGTTCATTCCGCTAGGGCGTGTGTGTAGTTAATTCTGCTAGAGCGTGTGTATAGTTCATTCCGCTAGAGCGTGTGTATAGTTAATTCCGCTAGAGCGTTTGTATAGTTCATTCCGCTAGAGCGTGTGTATAGTTCATTCCGCTAGAACGTGTGTATAGTTCATACCGCTAGAGCATGTGTATAGTTCATTCCGCTAGAGCGTGTGTATAGTTCATTCCGCTAGAGCGTATGTATATTTCATTCCGCTAGGGCGTGTGTATAGTTCATTCCGGCTAAACTGATCACCTTCTACTACACGTGAGTTCCTCTCTCAACCTCGAGGGCATTAAGGACATTGGATTACTTGTAAATGTACAGTGTAAATGAACAAGTGTTTTACGAGCAAATTTTGATTCAAATTTTGTGCCGTTGTTGACAAAAATTACGATGAAATGTTGATTTCTAAAGCCAAGATTATTGCGCGGATTCATTTCACTGCAGGCTACACTCAATCCACTTTTACGTAATCAAGGCCTTTTCAGAGTGCTTGCTCATTGGTCGATAACAAGGTCACATCCGTTGGCGGGTGACACGTGACTGAGTAACGAATTTTCGTTTACGAACTGGCTCGGGGTGTTCAAGAGCTCTGCAGTCCGACCAACGTGACGCAGATGAACGTGTGCTTCAAATCTTCATTGCTGCCCAGTGGGTCTTTCAAATAATCATGCCACTAATGATTTGAAATTTTTTCAGATAAGTTGAAGTACGATATTCGTGATCTTGCGAATTTCGAACGAAAATTGCGCTCCTTTCCGATTGCCCACTGTTGCTAATCGAAATAATTTTTTGCGAGATTACATTTTCGGTTTTTTGAGCTGTAAACCAATCTTCCTTAGTATTACCGTTTACAGATTCATAAAACTTTCGATGCGTGAATTCATAGTTCACTTGTCAGCTCAACTCCAGATGAAGCTGGCAAACACAAGCCGGCATATTTAGATGCTCATCTGTTACTCTTGATATATAATTTTTGGTAATTTCAACGTTGTTTTCGAGTCATTTAATGGTACAAACGCTCTATGTAAAATATTGTAAAACAACATCTCTCAACACAATGATGTGGGACAGACATAAATAATGGTTGCTGAGAATCCATGTTTAATACAATCATTGCGAACTGCGATATCTGTTTGTGCAGATAACATTCTATTTTTGTTACGTAAAGTTTATGCGGTTATACTAATATATTTACAACGAATAATTACTAGAGAACTGCAAAGTTCTCGTCATTATGAAGAGAGGTGCTGTGATTCATACCATTACACACATGAACGACACTCCCGATGAGCAAGAAACTAATAACTACGTTAGGTACAAATTTCAAAGACCTATCACATTCAATCCGGCCAGAAGGTAAAATGTTGCAGAATGAACCATGGTGTGTGAAGTTCATCCCTGGTACCACAAAATAACGCGAATTTTGCATGTCTCTACTAATTACCAAAGATTTTGAGTAATTTTTTTTGTCGTGACGTCTAATAAATTGATGAACGCCGACTGCAAGCACGAAAAAGTGTCCCGTTACGCACATTGTTCCGTTACGCTGTGTCCCTTTACGCTCATTGTACGCTTGCGCCGCATCTATCTCTCTTCCACTCGATTGGCATATGCGTCCGAGGAGAAGAAAGACAGCGGCAGCACACAACTTACATCTACACGTGAACTGTTTCGTCGACTGTTTATAAAGTGAAGTGAAAAGTTAATGTGGTTTTCATTGCTTATTACAAAAACAATTTCGGAAATAAAGGTTAATTATTCTTGCATTTTAAAAATCTGATTACTTGTATAATTTCAAGTATTTAGTCTTTTATTATTAAAATAAAAATTATTCAATCTTATTCATAAAAGTATGCAATAATTTCATGAATGTTTTGTTATGACGTCACGTTAAACTATCGTCCGTAAACCGACTTTACAGACAACCAATTTTTTTTAACAGCGTGTGGCGCCGCCGGTGACCGCTGTACGGCTGAGCACATCGCGCAAGGTGATATCGTCCCAAGGTCACCGCGACAGGACGCAGCACGCACGCACACACGCACGTCCTGTTCCCTTCTCCCCCCCCCCCCTCTTAAGACACTCCCCTCCTCATGTCTTCCCCCTCCCCTTCTGGTAATTCTCCCTTCTATGAAAATTCCCTGACGCCGACAGCGACAACAAATACTCCCCATCCACCCTGTCGCCGCGTCGCCATCCCAGCCTTGGGTTCGAACCCACTGTTGCCAACTTTGTTGTTTCGTTAACTAAGGGCGGTATTCCAAGACATTCGTGTAAGGTAGCGAATAAGCACTACCTTGTTGGTGGACATTTGCTATCTATCTCGCAGACAGTATTGCAGAACGTGTCTAGACCCAATCCATGTAAGGTAACAAAAAAATAAAACCGTGTTTATAAACTGTGCCCTGCGCGAGGTTAGAAACTGATATCAATGCATTCTGGCGGACGTTTGACAGTCATCCATATAGTTGCTACGTCAAATATCCTACAAATAGCTGCACTATAGCGCGAATTAAATTGTGTAAATTAAATTTTCTCAAGTACTTTTGAAGTTGCGATTATTTGTTTTTACGATCATTAAAGTGTACAAAATGTAATCCAGAATAGTTTCGCTATCATAAAGTTTCATTTGGCACACCGATACGCTAAGTACGTTGCATTATTTGACCGAGCCACTCAAGACGCGTTTACTTCCGCACTGAATCACTGTGATTGGTGTTGTTACAATCTATATGTACCTGGGAGAAACTCACCCAATCACGAAACACAGACGATGCTATAGTGTTTTAACTTACATCTAGTCCCGAAATCTTTTCGCGAAATCTGCATGCCCCTATTCATGAATGTTCTGAATTAATTCAAAAAATTCAGGAACATTCTGGCCAGTCTAGGCCACTTTGGCATAAGAAGTCCATTGTTTCGATGCCCTCTTTTCACACCCATATCTTTGAACCCAAGTTCCAATCCGAAACCTGCATGGATGGGGATTCGATGGCTTACATACCACATAACTAGAAACCGGAAAAATTCGCGGATTCCTTTTGGGATATGCTCAAATTCAAACTGTTATATAGGCCATACCCCAGTGCTGCATCTGCTATTGGATCTTACATAACCCATCTGGAGGACTCTGGGCCAATGAGAAACAACCAAAGCAGTATAGAATAGGGTGACCAAACGTCCCGTAAAAACGGGATTGTCTCGTTTTGTAACGATCGTACACGGGGTCCCGAAAAAGTCTCCCGGGACGCCTAAATGTCCCGTACTTACGTTGGGTTGATGATACACTTTTGTCGCGCCTCTCCTCGGACCATCTTCCCCTCTCCTCGACAGTTGAACTCACCCATTTTAGTTACCTTGTTTGATTATGTTTTTAAGTATGTCAGACATACTTATAATAAATAAGTATTCACTGCAAAATTGTTGTTTTTATTTATTATACGCCCCACAATTTAAATTAAATTACATATTCATAGGTAAATTGAAAAAGAATTATAGGTCTCAAATTAGCAAAAAAGAGCATGTTTCAATGATTACGTCTCGATGCAGGCCCCTCGGACTCCCCTTCAGCTGGAGGGCATCGCCCCCAAACCCTCCTTGGATGTGTCCCGTTTTGTCAACTTTATGATTTGGTCACCCTAGTATAGAATCACATTACACTGCGTTGGGACGTCTCACAAGACAGCAGCCAATGAGTGGGTGACATCTGCCCGATTTACCTATAACTGTGGAGTCTACCCTGGAGGTCATTGAACTTGCTAATGTTTCTGATGGTTCCTACACATAATCACCATGGGGCTGCGGGATTTGGTTTCGGGTTTATAAAGACACGTAAGGACAATAAACGCTAGTATTTATCTTTTTTTTTCATCTAGTCGCCAGCGCGACTTAACTGGAATGGACACTAGAATTTTTTTTTTCAAAAATGGTTAAACTGGTGATTTGATAACACTATTATTATTTGCGTATTTCTAAATATTTTTTTAATAATCTTATTTGTGAAATTTCTCAAATGTGTTTTACGCGCGGCGATTTTTCCGATTGAACGTTAAATTTTCAACCAAACATCACGTTTCTCTGTAAACACGTCGATTAAAAAAAAAAAAATTCAGGCTTTAATGGCTGTCATAGGTTTGGGGTGTATGTGTAATGGGAAGAAAGATATATTTAATCCTCTATTTTTGTTCGTCGCGTGTGTGATAACAAATCACACGATACCTCGCTGTTGCATCGCGTGCTACGCGTCCCGCCGGCGCCGTCGCGTGACGTTTGCATGACGTTTCAGTTTTGAAAAGAAAGCCACAGGGAGGGGCCACGCCATAGGGAGCAGTATGCAGTTTTTCCAGTTTTGATACGCAAAATCGAACCTTGGAATAATAAATATGCAAAAAAACCGCACAAGCCACTCTGTGTTACTTACCCATATAAATAAAAATGTAAATGTTGGTTCGTTCAAAATCTGAAATCTCTGATAGTTGTTCACCGATTGCTTTGAAATTTGGATACAATGTCGCATTCGAATACACGCGTGTTTGTATATACCTATGTCACACCTGTGGCAGGTAAAAATATAGATAAAAAGATAGAGGTAAACAATTATATGAATGAATGTTTTTATTGTGTTCGTCTTCTGTTTTGTAAAGTTAAAGATATAGAGAGATAGAGATATAGAGAAGTATAAGTATGTATATATATATACATACAGATATATAGAGTTATAGAGCGAGAGATGTAAATAGATACCTATTCCTCACTTAGCACGACTAATTCGTTCCTAAAAATGCTCGTGTTATTCGAAATCGCGTATTCTGAAGCATTAGTTTCCATAAATAGCAAAGCTAATTTATTTAATGTGTTCCAAAATTGTGCAGGAATATTCTTTACGTGATATAAATTCGTTGAATAACACTCAACTATAAATATGTCACACCATTTATCTTTATATGTCTCTCATTGCACTTTGTATGACAAATACGACACTGGGACAATGGGAGATAAGTGGTTATGTATTTTATCGGCAGTCGGCTGGCTGACTTGCCCGCCCGGGCGTGACCTTCAACTCGCGTCGCGTACTTTTCCAAACCATCCTTTACTGACAGTGAATCCGATATTACTGTCGGGATAGTTATAATTTTAGTTTTCAAAAATTATACTTCTTATTCGCGTATCACCACTTGGTTCGCACAAATCCTGTCAAGCCAATTTTTTTTTTCATTGCAACATTCATTTGACAACCTTTTCCACGTGAATCATCTCTGTTCTGGTATCTAATGTCAAATATATTCCCGCTAGTACAAACAACAGCATCATACTTATATAAACTTTTGGTAAGAGTCCTTATTTCGTACGATTGTGCGCACAGTTGAGTAGCTTAAAACTAAAGTGCGACCAACATAAGCGTGGCCTTCATGACAATCTGCGAGCCGTAATACTTCTATCTTTGTCTCAAATACTTGAACACGATGCATTATGAGTAGAGACCCGTGAATTTCGCGGATTCAATGACCTCCAGGATAGACTCCAATATTCTCTACACACTCGGGCAAATGCCAACTGTTCATTGGCTGTTGACTTGTGAGTCGTCTCGACTGGGTGGCCTGTGATTCGACATTTCTATGAGTGAGGGTCTCTAATTGGCCCTCAGTCCCCCAGATTAACAGAGAACCAATGACAGAAGCAGCACTAAGGTATAATTATTTGAATTTTAGCATAACACGAAATGAATCCGCGAAATTCACGGGTCTCTAATAATTATGAGTGATCAAGCACCTACAGTTACCGGCAGCTGAATGGGCAGACGTTGCATTTGTTTGTGTGAATTCCCTGCCACTGGCTAGACTGAGTTCACGGTCCGGTCTGTGGCCGGGAGACAATGGTACGGCACGGCGGCATAAGCGCGGACGTAATATAAATAATTCCCCTGAACCACGAATGGCTTGTATACACGCCTTGACCGACTACTTAAACTTCCACAAAATAGCGTGCGGCAATTTGTCTTTCACACATCCGGTCGAGCAGGTAGGCAAAATGGCGGTGGGAAAAACGAAAATAGGCTGTTTTGTCTAATTTATCTGTTTATCACTGTAAGAAAAAGACATTGTAGGTATTGATAAAATTAATAAAATGACAAAATTACGCAATGTATATTTTTTGAAATATCCATTACTAATTCTACCAAAATTATTTCACCTTAAATAACTGTTTACTCGTACATACATCATATTCTGGTATTGATCGTCCCTGATGCTGTCTGTTATCGAAAATAACTTGTCAATAGTTAGTATTTCCATTATCAGGAATGTCCTCTCACACAAATAATTGGAAAACGTATCAAAAAAAATTCTAACTATCAAAGCGGGATCCATTTTAGAAGTGCTACAATGAAATTCTAGCCAAAGTTTAAAAATAATGTTTTTTATAACAACACTTTAAATGTTTAGTATCCATTCTATAGGAAATAAAAATTTAAGCATAATCTCTGAGAAAATTTTACTAAATTCATATTTGTAAACATTTAGCAGGTTATGTTGCATTAAACAAATTTTAGCCAATTTTTACGGATGCCAGTTAAAAATAAAACTAATCCATCTGGCCAATATTTAGCTGTGTGCTGGTATTTTATACCTTTGTGTCCCAGTGCAGCATTAATCATATTATTTAACGTGACGTGCAAGGGTTTGTGGTGAAGTAAATAAAACCCCTTTTAGTTATGTAAATAACAAAATTAGGAACCGAAGACAATGTTTACCTATCTCAGATGAAGTAAGTAAAGCAAACGTAACGTATACATTTGACTACCTATGCCTGACAATTTTCTGACATGAGAAGACGTTATACTGAAGTTTTTAACTGTTTTTGGAATCAGTACGATTAAAACCTGCGCTATCATCAATAAAATATCCGCTGTGGTAAAACAATAGATAATACGTTTTTAAGTACGTCTGCAACTCTGTGTAATACAGCTGCCGCTAGATCTTAGCGGCGGCAGGTGATGCAATGCATTTATAACGACCTCTACACCGCTAATGGCCGGTTGCTCGAACATCTTGCTTTATACCGCATAGCAGCGCCGTCGAGATAACTAAGGGCCCGGAGGCAAATGATTTTATCGCGCCCCCTCCCTATTATGTCAAAACCACAAATTTAAAAAAAAATTCTAAGTCTGTAAACGTTCCGGTAGCCATAGCTCTATACGTGATATGCACGTATTGCGTCAGTAGTCTATGAATGGAACTCCGGCGACAGGTTTCAGGTTGTGGTGCTTGTTGTCGACCACAATCTTGGATTGTGACGTCATGGCGGCCATCTTGGATCACCTTGACCTAAACCCTAGACCTTTTATCTCAGTCACCATATTCAAATCTGCCATATTGAAATAGAACGTCACACTTTTCGTTACGGCCGCCATTTTGGATTCTAAAACTTTGCAATTTTCGTTACGGGCACCTTCTTATTGTTGTCTGCTGGAGGCCGTCATCTTTGATAATGTTACGATTGCCATCTTTGTTTGTTTTTTTTCGTTCTGCTGGAGGACGCCATACTGGATAATGACAAATGGCGGGATAGGGATATACATGTCAAACTTAAACGCACGCGATTAGGTCAGTTTTTAATACAGAACTTTCAAATGAACGTCAAATTGTAGATAGTGTAAGCACACAGGTCGCTTCATGAGCAAACTTTGAATTTTTTTTTTAAGTTTTTATAATTTATAATGCAATGTTCAGTTTCCATTTCGTCACAATTTTCAGGTAGTATGTTCTACCACCTAAAACATCACATAGCAACATTGGTCATGCCTTATTCTTAAGAAAAGTCAGCGGCAACGGAATTGCCTCTCTTTAAATATACAAGCAATAATTAATTTTAAAAATGTATATTTTGACAGCTCCTGGCGTGTAGGCTGCACCACACACTGGTAACATGATAAGTTCCTGGCGGCGGCGCGCAGGAGGCGGTGGGAAGGAACTGCCTTGCTGCCACTTCATCCATCCCTCGTCCTATCACCCAACTGTCGTGCTATGAAACAGTGAATGCCCGTCTGCAACAATCCGAACCTGTGAGTAGCCCGTGTCTATATTCTGAAGTAAATGACATCACTAGGGGCCTGCAGATTTCGCGAAAAGATTTCGAGACTAGATAAAAGTTAAAACACTATAGCATTGTCTGTATTTCGTGACTGGGTGAGTTTCTCCCAGGTACATATCGATTGTAACAACACCAATCACAGTGATTCAGTGCGGTAGCAAACGCGTCCTGAGCGGCTCGGTCAAATAAGGCAACGATTTCTCTCGCAGACGGCCGCCAATCACAAGGAAGAAACCACAGGTGCGGGTATACCTTGTTGCAGTCTAATAAGTGTTCAGATATTTTCGCGAAAAGTGCCTGCCCCTAGACATCACATATGTCGCACGGAAAACTGCCCTGTCTACAATTGCGATGTCTGATTATACTGCTTTGTAAAGAAGTTACCAGAGCGCAGTGAATATAATAACGCCAGTAGTGTTGAATGGGGCATACGGGCCTAATGTATTTCTTGTGGGACTACGGCTTTGTGGTGGATCGCTGTGGTGGCTTGTCAATCGTAAGAATTCGGTTATGTTCGGGGCGTGTCCGTCGCTCGTTGCCTAAGATCAGGAGGTCGGCGGCCATTTTAAATGTCCAAGTTACCCAGTCGACGTTTTCCTAAGTATGCAAGATGATCGTGGGATCTATCCTGAACGTCACTGAATCCGCGAATTTTTCCAATCCCCAATAATTAGAGGTAAGGAAATTTCGCGGATTCATTTGGTCGCAAACTATTATGCAAATCTTGTTACTCTTGCATTGTATTCATGTTTGGACCGCAGTTATTCGGACGCGCCCCTCTACGACAGTGAACAAACTACATATTCTCAGCTGGGAGAGAAGTAAGCGAATCAGGTAGTGCCGATTAATGAGAGCAAAATGGTTTCTCACTTCGAAATAAGCCAATGAGCAAACAAATGGGGTTTAGAATTATCGCTTGCCGCCAAACGAATTAGCGAAATTTCTGGGTCTATTAATAATAAACGTGAGTTTTGCAGCTTCCTAGTGATTACTAGAGACCTGAAAAATTCGCGAGTTCATTTCGCGATAGACTGACATCCAAAAACGTTTACCTTCGTACAGCTTCTGCGATTAGCCCACATGTTATCCGGGGAACTTCGGGCCAATGGAAAAACATAAACCAAGAAAGTGCCGAATCATGGACAAATTGGTTAAGACTTCTCACGAATCAGCAGCCAATGAACAGGTGTCATTTACCTGAGTTAGTTAAGTACTGTGGAGTCTATCCTAGAGGTCAATGAACCCGCGAATTTTTCCTGTCCCTAGTGATTACGTATTTTTGCGCATTCAAGGTCGAGTTTATTGCGCTGGGAGTGGCTAGACACTCGAGACGTGTGTGACGAGAGAGAGATGATACTGGCGGTGATATACAGTATAAGCGAGGCAGCGGTTATCGCCGGAGTATAAACAATGCGTCATAGAACGCTGGCGCCAAGCGGGGCGCGAGAAAAAAATTACTCTATCTCCTGGCAAACAACTGGGCGACGTGATTCGCGATCCCAATATACTCACTAACCTCGGAGCACACTGCCATCTCCGGAAATTTCTTCACCTTACAATATTTCGATTGTATTGCCTACTGTGCAAAAATTTCACACATAGCAAATCGTTATAAATTATATACATGTGTGTGTGTAGATACATATTTCAGAATAAAGAACTTCAAGGACGATATTTCCATGTTGGATACTGCCGCAATATGCTATCGCATTGGCAGCCCTGTGACAAAATGAATTGCCAGCAGTCATTTGTCCACCCTCAGTCAGTAGAGGTACAACAACAAATGGGGAGAGTTTGAAGGGCTAGTGTTGCCAGGACTTTGTTTTTTGTTCATTGCCAAAAATTCCCCATTGTTTCTGTAAGTATGATACAAACAGAATTGGATACAAACACACGTGGCTTATCACAAACACCTGTCTTACACACACACACACACACACACACACACATATATATATATTTATATAAATAAATATATATATATATACACACATATATAGTTGTGATTTACAGGGTTCGTAAAGTGATAGCCCAATTAAAGATTTTCATCACACACACAGTTTTATTTATTGCCATTATTTACATTACTAGAAAAACTAAAAAAGCCAATTAATTAATTGTACTTTAAAAAGTTGCTTTCTCAGTCAAATGTTTTCACACACCGCGCACCTCACTGGGCCGCACCTCTGGCGCAACTCTCGCCGCAGCACCCCTAGTGGACCTCCGCCACCGCACTCCGCCGCCGCCGACGCACTTCCCCTTCGCCGAGATCTCACTCGATGCCTCGCTCGGAACTTCGCTCGGGACTCCGCCGCGCCCGCGACACTATCGCCCGGAACTGAACTCTTCGCCCTGGAACCTTCGTCTAGGGACTTCGGCGCTCTATCGCCCGGAAACCCCACCGCGGGAAAACTCCCGACTTCATTCTGAACTACCTGAGGCCGGCGTCCCCCGGCTTTTATATCAGCCCAGAAACCTTCCAGAACTCCCGAGCGCGGCCAGTCGCGTCATTCCGCGCCGACCCGACAGCAGAAATCTCTCGAAACACGTGTCGGCGGCTCGCGTAACTCCGCAGCTGTCAGGTTTCGGATGTCAAACTAACAGCGCCGTGCGGGGAGCTGAGGGCTGGAGGGAGGGGAAGCGGCGACCCAGGTGCGCACGGCACATCTCATGTTACAGCGGCATGTGATATCAGCCCAGCTAGCTCTGCACCTTCGCGTTACGCAACCTTGCTCACCTTCGTAACTATATATATATATATATATATATATATATATATATATATATATATATATATATATATATATAAGCGTTCAACCGTTTAGAATATTCTTTAAGAAAAGGTTTGAATCAGAGATATTCACACAGACATAAGACACGCCAGAGAACAATATGTACATATATAAGGGTCATAGGAGAGAGGTATATTATTTTTAAAATTATTTTATCAAAACATGGCGCATTTAATGATGTAAGACGACATTTCACAGCTGAAGGGGACAATTTCGAAATCAGTTTTGGTTTTATTTTTCAAGTAGTACTGGCTAACACTGTGGTCACACCTGAAGCTTTTTTGCAAAAAAAAAAAACTTAGGTGAGCTTAATTCCGCCTTCCACTACATGAGGTTCCGCACTCGCCATTGCTCTCATTAAATTCGCGCCCCAGTTATATTTGCGTGCCGTGTTTTTGAGCACAGGCGGCTTTATTTTTTTGCACTTTGTTGTCACTGCTGTTACGTCGTGGCCCCGGCGCCAACTTCCGCTAACCGCCGTGCGGCGATAGCCACTTCCGGCGGCCGGCCTTCGTCCAGCTGTCGGGAAGATGGCGGCATCGCTTCGAGCCGTGCCGCGATCACAAGAGCGCGACGGGCGCGAATATGTGACGTCACTGGCGTCAGCGCGACGAAATGGCGGACGCGACAGATTTCCAGAATAGAAAGTTTTTTTTTCTTTAAAGCCCCCGCCTACCCGGGTACACATACGGTGTGCAGAGCTTCAGGAAAAACAACGCGATTTCAAAACTACTCAAGATATCCCAGCGGGGTCTGCTTACGAAAAGCATTTTAGAGTTCGCTGAGGGCCGAAAAGTACTTTTGATTTCGGATTAAGTTTTTAAACTGTATTTTTAGAAGAGTTAAAATGGCTAAAACTCATGTTTTCAGAGAGATTTTTAGGCGTAAAACAACCAGTAAAGATTCTTGACAGCACTTAAGGGACTTGCATTACGCCTTTATCATCATTTCTCAGCCATATAATGTTACGGTCACCGCTCAAATTTCACAGTTGTCCTGTAACGACGAGACAACTGCGCGGCATTTCAGAGCCTTGCGCTTAGAGGCGATTTCGCGCTAGCAGCACCAAGGTTCGTTGCGCTTATCATCCCGCCTCACCAACACACACCCCTGACGAGGCGGCCCCCTAAGTTATAGTTGTTAGGCGCGTTATGAAAAAATGATGAGAGTGAATTTTAACAATGCGCGCACCATGAAACAAAATTTTCTCAGTTTGTAATAAGGATACATACAAATAAAAAATATACATATGTGCTTTTAAATACTATACTTTAATGACTGATATTGAATACTGGTCCATATAATTTAAAATTTATATGTATTGTGAATATTAGTGATATAGATTTTGTTTATAAACTTTTTCAAGTGTATTTATGTAAGTGCAGTTATGTTCCCCTAGGTATAACAATGTTAGGTTACATTTAAGCTTCCATTGGCGGTGGCAGGGAGTATCTGTGAAAGGTGTAGTTGTCTCCTAACCGTTTTCATGGGAGTGTTTGTGAGTTTCCGTACGCACAATTTATTTGCGTAATTAATTATAACATTGTTATTTAATAAATAATTAAAATTAATACATTTTAATAAATTTAGCTTGTATATTTATTATTAACTAGTTGACCCGGCGAACTTCGTACCGCCTTAGCGTAGCAATGATGCACTACTTTATTTTGTATAGCTGACCTATCTTAGGTATGAGTACCTATTCAATTTTAACTGGAATCTATAATATCCTCCATATAAAAATGCAACGCAACACCTAACATTACCCAGTCTGTGTTGGGCGGACCTAGGTGTACACGGGTAAACGCCGAATTGAGATTGATTTTAGTGACTATTCGGATTGACCCAACAAACTTGGATTATGCTAAGTTAACACGGGCAAACCTAAGTTTACTTGTTATCTTTAAAAGATTTGTGCAATGGGAGTGCATGACTTGATGTAAGTTTTTGGACATACGCCATTGCTAAGAACTTTTTCTGTTGAAGAAAAACTAATGAATAAAATAAATAAATAAAAATAAAAATACTCAAAAAAATATACAAAAAACACACAAAATTAAGCAAACAATTGCTGTTGTCAACAAGGATATGAACACCACAAAGTATTCCGAAACAGGAATATGGTCAGCAAACAAAGAAAAAACAAAGAAAAATGTACTAAGAGAACGAAAAAATCCCCACAAATGATGACAACACAAAAATATTGAAACCCAAAATAATTCAGCACAACAGTTGAAGCGAGACAAAAAAAATGACAAAACGAAAAAACAAACAAATACAATAGTTTTACCTAAACAGAAACAAGCAACCATCCCAAAACAACAAAAACTGGCATAATTCACACACTAACCAACCGAGCTGAGATTATTTGTTCTGATGAGAAATCTATTGCGGTTGAACACAATCATATAAAAAAAGAACTCATAGCCAATGGTTACCCTGTCAACACCATCAAACAGCATTTGAAATCCAACAAAACACTCAAATCCACAGAAACTGAGAAACCTGCAGGAACCCTAGTTATTCCATATGTTCAAGGGCTTTCAGAAAAAATAAGACGCCTAGGAAATAAATATGGACTTCAAACAGCATTCCGTTCTAAATCTACTATTAAAAGTATTGTTACCAAGGTGAAACCAGCCACAGAAAAATTACAAACTCACAACTGTGTGTATCAAATCCCCTGTGAATGTGGCCACATGTACATAGGTGAAACTGGCAGAGCTCTATCCACCCGAATCAAAGAACACAAAAACAACTGCAAGAAGGGTGAAACCCTAAAATCCAGACTTGCTAATACTCAACCCACCATAACCAATCCGCTTTAACTACATGGTGCACAGCCAATGGGGAGACAGCTCGTCTGTCATTGGCTGAGCAAGATGTAGCCCTTTCTCTGATAAATACCCTCATTTTCCAGCCCCTTCTCGCATTCTTTACCGCGTGCTGGTCGGAGAAGGGTCAGCCTCTCTCTTTGCCTAGCCTGGCGTTCCTAAAAAGGAAGCTCAGGTCAGTGGCCAGTGCGTAAGGTGCTAGGTCGTTAGCTAGTTAGGACGCGGCGAACAGATAGGAATACCACGCTTGTTAGGTCGGACGATACGCCTGTTGTGTGCCCTGCTTTTTTCAAGGCGGGGCACCTACTTGCGATGAGTAGTAGCGACGAGGAGATGGAGGTCGGCACCGCGACGAAGCGCACGCATGAGGGCAGCGACTCAGAGACTGAACACTCTGTTCAGTCTAAAAAACCGTCAGGGCTCCAGCCCACCACAACCGAGGACGACAACAGTGGCTTCACCACTGTTGAGCGTAGACAACGCAGGCGTAATAGCGATGCGTCACAAGCGGTACCGACACCGCAACAACGGACACCGACTGACGAGGCTCCGCGCTACAAACGCGTACCATTCGTAATCCGCAACAGTCAGGCAATCGGCAGCTTGGGCCCTGCCTTCGCGCGACTCGGCATCAAAAACCGAATGACGCTGACGAAGCGTCAAGAAGTGCGCATAACTTTTGATGGCAAATTGGACCAAGACAAAGCGACCGCTTGGTTTAAGGCAAACGATGTGCCTTTCCACACTTTCTCCCAGCCCAGCGAGCGAGGGGAAAAAGTAGTGATAAAGAATTTGAGTAAATTCACGCCGGTTGATGCGATTTCTGAGGAGCTCACCGCGCTCGGGTTTAAAGTAAATTTCATCAAACAGCTCAGTCGGCGGCTAACAGACCGCAACTCAGGGCAAGAGTTTTTCGAGCCAACACCGTCATTCGTGGTGTGCGTGGCACCTAGCGCGCACGACATCTACGCCGTCAAACAACTATACTACACAAGTGGTATAAAGATTGAGCGGTACACGACTCGCGCGGAAGACGTCCCGCTCTGTAAGAGGTGTAGTTCCTTCGGACACACCACCGGAAACTGTTCAGAAGTACCTAAATGCATCAGGTGCGCGGGTTCGCATCCCCGCAGCGAATGCCCAGTCCCAGAGGAGGCACCAAAGGTGTGCTCGAACTGTAAAGAGACAGGCCACACCGCGGCCTGGCGACAGTGCCCCGCGTTTTTGAAGATCGTAGAGTCGCGGAGACAGGCCGCCGCGGAACAGGCAGCACAGAAAGCTGCGCGCACAGTCTCGCGAGCACAGCCGGCCGCACCGACGCGGGAAAGTTTCCCCCCTCCCCCCGCGCCCACCAGGGAACACGTGCACCGGGCAACAACAACAACAACAGAGCGCAGTCCGCGAAACGCACGGCCCAGCGAGCAGGCCAGCCAACCGGGCATAAATCAAACACAGGCAGTAGCTTCCACTTCATACGCGGCAGCTACGTCAGGCGTAAGCGCACCGCGGCGCACGGCAACGGAAATCGTGCAGGCTCGCGTCGAGAAGAGCCAGCAGCATAGAACAGAAACCGCGCCAGAAGCACAGCCAAATAATAATATCACTAGCCTCGCGGAACTCGCAGAGATCTTGCGCATGTGCGATTATTGGAATTTAGTGAAGGCACTCGAACCGTATTACGCACGCATCCGCTCCACCGAGAGCATTAAATACCGCCAAACCATTCTATTGGAAGCACTCGCGACAGTGCTCCAGTAAATGGCAGTAAACATGGGGAAAACACTACAACTCCTAAACTTTAATGCATGTGGTCTCCGCCTTCGGTCGTACGAGTTGGAACAGTGCCTTGTAATATATGGGATTGATGTGGCATTCATTACCGAGACTCACCTATCACCGCATCATCGATTTAATATTTGTGGTTACACCACTTACCGCACTGACCGCGCCACTCGTGGGGGCGGCACAGCCATATTAATTAAACACGGGATTCATCACCATCCGATAGAAATAACTGGCTTAGAGCACCTAGAGGCCACCAGCATAAATATTCGTAATAAAAATGCGCATGTCTGCATGTCGGCAGTATATAAACCCCCAGATAAGCCACTACTTTCTAGGGATTTAAATAAATTAATTAATCCACAGCAACACTTTTTCATCGCAGGCGATTTAAACAGCAAAAACGAAGACTGGGGATGCAAAAATACTAACCCAGCAGGCAGAAAATTATTAGATCATTCGGTAGCAAATAATTACGAAATTTTTGCTCCAGGCTCGCCAACTTGCTATCCAACGAATGGTGGCATGCCTGACATATTAGATATAGCTCTTACAAACATACCAGGTGCGCAGGTTATTTCAGAAAAATTAGATGAGCTTGACTCAGACCATTTTCCGGTACTAATTCAATTAACTTTTAATGCTCAATTTTGCGCAGCGATATTTAGCCGCACTTTTGGTATTCCCGACTGGGACAAATTTCGCGAAGACCTGGAATTAACTTTTACAGAAACTCCAGCGATAGACACAGCAGATGAGCTCGAAACTCACGTAAAACTTTTCACCGACACAATTACAGACGTGCGCAAAAAACACACGAAAATCGTGAATAAAAGAGAATTTACGCGAATAAATTACCCAGATGTAGACATTCTAATCGTTTTAAAACGGCAGGCGCGCAACACTTATCAACGAACGAGAACACCGCAAGCTAGGACTGAATACAATCGCCTTAAAGCTCAAGTCTCGCGAAAACTTAAAGATTTAAAAATAGAAAAATACGGAAACTTAATAACAGAGTGCGCAACTCAACCTCGGCAAATGTGGCGGCTCACGCGCAATTTACGAGGGAAAAATAAATTTATCTCCACACCGGCCATTGTTACAAACGCGGGCATTAAATATGACGCGATAGATAAAGCAAATGCTATAGCAGACATTTTTGAAAAACAATTTTCACCAAACGAGGACATAAACGAGCCTCAGTTTACTAGGACCACGACAGTAGCTGTTAATAACTATTTACAAATTGTTCCACAAGCCGAGCCGGAACTCGTAACAATTAAAGAGCTCTTAGAAGCTATTCACTCGCGACCAAAAAATAAAGCAGGCGGACCTGACGGAATAAATTTTGATACTTTAAAGAAATTATCATTTCAGGCTATACAATACTTTCTTAAAATAATAAATGCTATTTTTATTCTTAAATCCTACCCAGCGTCATGGAAACTAGCTAAAGTTATCACCATTCCGAAACCGGGAAAAAATGCGTCACTACCACAAAACAGGCGACCTATTAGCCTCCTAAATAGCATGAGTAAAATTTTCGAAAAAATTTTACTCAAACGACTTCAACACCATTCGGACGAACACGAAGTCATTCCAGATAACCAATTTGGTTTTAGAAGGGGCCACTCTACCTCTCACCCCCTAATTAAGCTCATTGAAGAGGCCACTGACGGTTTTAACTCACGAGCGAAATTTACTGTCGCAACGATGCTAGACGCGGAAAAAGCTTTCGACAAAGTTTGGATACCTGGCTTAATTCAAAAATTAATTACATTTAACTTTCCAGACACGTATATTCATCTGGTGGCCCACTATTTATGGCGTCGAAAATTTTTTGTATCAATAGAGGGGGCGAAATCATCCACTCGGGAGCTGACAGCAGGTGTGCCGCAGGGGTCCCCACTCTCACCCTTTTTCTATAATGTTTACACAGCCGACATCCCGCGGGAACATGCCCACGTGCAATTATATGCAGACGACACTGCAATAATATATCAATCCCCGAATTTGAAGTTTGCTTTAACCAAAGTTCAGAGGCAGCTTACCTCACTCGAACAATGGTACACTCGCTGGCGCATTAAAATAAATGGAGCCAAGTCCACAACTTTAATTTTAACTAAAAAATACACCGCCCCCGACCGCGAATTAAAAATTTTTAATCAAGCCATACCATTTGTTAAATCGGCTAGATATTTAGGTTTAACTCTAGATACCAGGCTCACCTGGAAAGTTCACACCACTAAGGTGACACAGTTTGCGCGAGGCACTTTGCGCAGCCTATACTCAATGTTTAAGGCCCCCCAATTTCCTAGAAAGAAAAAATTACAGCTGTATTTACAAATAGTTCGCCCTCAATTATTATATGCTTGCGAAATCTGGGGCTATGCAGCAAAATGCCATATCGATAAAGTACAGGTCACTCAAAATAAATTTCTTAGAGCCATTGCAGATTGCGGCTGGTACACCAGCACACTAGAAGTACACCAGCTACTCAAAGTAGAATATGTAGAGGAATATATAAAACGGCAAAACAGGTCTTTTTATGGCCAGCTCCCTGAACATGCCAATACTTATATGAATTCACTTCCGGACTACGACCCAGCTGCACAGCGACAGTTTAAAAAACCGCGACTTGCCTAAGCCAGGTTATACTAGAATCCACACATCCCATGTACGCAGGGCAACTTAGCAAACATAGCAGACGTTTCTCTCTGGCCCCGATGTGCCTGTCTACGTCCTGCGGTGCAAATAATCAACATTGGACTAGCCAATGATTGACATGCCCAGGACTCGTAAATATTGCGTCAACACTACTTTTGGCCCAGCGGGGCTCTATTTTATTGCGTCAACACTACCTTTGACCCAGCGGGGCTCTAATTATAAACCAGCGACAACTCGACCGCAGGCCCAAATTCCTTTAATTACCAAATCTTTCCTTCCCCCACCTCCTCCACTAGTCCTTGCTAGTTGTTTTCCCCAGCCATTATTAATTAATTCATTAATGTAACTTTTCATTTTCTTGCTAATTCGAAATGGTCCGAAGCATGCAGGTGTAGGTTTTGACCCATGCAGCGGTCCACTGCCTGTGTGTTAGGGCTGACTCCGTATGCCTGAAGGGCGAGACCCGCCTGGCAGGCTTCACCTCCAGTGCCGGCCGCGTTTCGGAAGGCATGGGTTTTTGAATTGCGACAAAAAAAAAAAAAAAAAAAAAAAAAAACTGGACGAGGGCATCTCTCTGCTCGAACAATAATAGAATAGGATGACATTCATTTACTAATTTCACTCTCTATTTTTCAGGTTTAGACGACAACAGCCTGGGGGCTAACTACAGCAATACTGGTTTAGCCTAACTTTGACCGAACTATACTGGAACGCAATAGTTCGGTCCTTAAGGCGGCCAGGTGTTTACTAATCTATGTAATTTCTCCTACACATCGGTAAACTTACACGATGATATGCCTGCTTGGTCAGCCGGGTATGTGCGGCCTTGGAGCTATACACTACACTCACACAACGAAATTAATTAGGCCATTTTTGCGCACACTCCACACGCCTCTAAATACAGACATCACGACACTCTCATGCATCAGTTAGCCAACTAACTGAGGGGAAAGGGTGACCTCCCCCCGCCTGACACCTACACTATTAAAAATAGAGCCAAGCAACATGCGACAGCTATTTTACTTCTTCTGGACCGTGAGCCACCTTTAATCTTAAAATCACACACATCGCGCCCCGCCGACGTTTCCAATGATTCGATCAAAGTGACGGGGTTGCACTATTTATATTGGCGACCACATAGCGAGTTATGGGAACGTAATAGTTCCCGGTATCGCTGTCACACGCTCCCGGCCGAGCATATGAGGAAACGGCGGCAGCCCCTTCTCAGTCGCACCTGTGTTTCCGTGCCATGTGCGTCTCTGCCTGAGGACGGGAGCAGATAGCAGTTCCCGAAACGTCGCTTGTTTCTGTTTAGGTAAAACTATTGTATTTGGTTGTTTTTTCGTTTTGTCATGTTTTTTGTCTCGCTTCAACTGTTGTGCTGAATTATTTTGGGTTTCAATATTTTTGTGTTGTCATCATTTGTGGGGATTTTTTCGTTCTCTTAGTACATTTTTCTTTGTTTTTTCTTTGTTTGCTGACCATATTCCTGTTTCGGAATACTTTGTGGTGTTCATATCCTTGTTGACAACAGCAATTGTTTGCTTAATTTTGTGTGTTTTTTGTATATTTTTTTGAGTATTTTTATTTTTATTTATTTATTTTATTCATTAGTTTTTCTTCAACAGAAAAAGTTCTTAGCAATGGCGTATGTCCAAAAACTTACATCAAGGCTAAGTTTACTTCTTCAAGCATTACCCGTGACATGTATGTATGTATGTATATACATTCCTATCTTGATATCGATTCCGTTCAAGTTCATTTCGCGCTTCGCGTTGCTCATCACTTTGATTTGCTCGTATATTTCTTTGACTTGCCGTATTTCGAGTTCTGCGGCCTAAGCTTGTACGTCTGGTTGGTGGCATTGTTAAAAACGAAAATCCAACTGAAAATAAAAATCTCTCATACATTTTCTGTATAACCATGTATACCAAATTATAGTACTGTGTAGTCACCAAAAAGTTCTAAAAATCAATATGAAGCTGTGAACTTACCATGATTAACAAACACTTATTAGCAAACAAAAATCTTCTTAGTCTTTAAAACAATTATATGTCAAACGACATAAATTTACATTAAAAAAGTTCAAAAATGAAAATTCAACTGTAAATTAAAGAAAACGGTTGTATTCTTCTTTATAAGTAAGTATATCACACAAAAACAAACATAGAAAATGTTTACATAATGTATTGATTTGTTTTTCTATTTTTAAACTGCAACACAGTAATAACGAATTATGGCATGACAATGGCCTAGGCAGAATGTACACAGCCAGAATAGCCTGCGCCAGCAGCTCTGTACCGAATTTACCGGTACAATATGTAGTAAAACGTTAATGTTGATAAATATTTCCTAAACGATACAGTTTCTTTACATCCTCTTTGAAGATATTTGCAGCAAACATTCTGTCAATTCTATGTCAAACGTCATAAGGTTACTTCAAAAATATTTATATTGTACAAAGTGTTGGGTTAGTTTGGAAATAATTTTATATATGGTGGTTCAGTATTCTTAAATTTTCTAATTTTCCGTTAAATTTTTTCTTTCATAATAACCTTCTCGTGACAATAACAAACACAACAAAAAAAGAATTAGTGAAATCGGTTCAGTCATTTACGCGTGATGGCGTGACCAAGGGAAATAGGAATTCATTATTCCTAAATTTTCTAATTTTCCGCACAATTTTCTTAATTTTTTCTTTCATAAGAACCTTCTCCTGACCATAGCAAACACAATAAAAAAAATTAGTGAAATCGGTCCAGCCGTTCACGCGTGATGCCGTGACCAAGGAAAACGGGTTTCATTTTTATATATATATAAGATTAAAATATACATAATATTTTACTAAATTAAATCATTAATTTTATACACATGTTTACATTAATATTGTTACGAGTGGGAGAAACAGGTTCGCAAGGATGGGCCGATTAATTTTATACAGTTTTATTTTTTACTAATATTAACATTACTAATTAAATCACCACACTTAATGTCTGTTCACAAATCACTAAGTATCTGTCCAGTCCACACAGTTCACACTCCTCCCTGGAGCTAGGCTCTACAGTGGTTCGTCCCTTAACCTCGCACTTGTCCACACACACAGTCTCGCACCACTTGGTCACACGTGCACGGTCCCGTAGCTCCGCCACTCGTAAATAGGACTCTCTTGCCCCCTTCGCTGAACTCGCACATTCGGAACTCCCGCGGAGGCAGGCGTAACCGCTTTTATATCAGTTGGCCGTCTTTCTGGAACCTACTGGAGTGGTTGTGACGTGTCGCGTCATCCCGGGTCGACCCGACGCTCGAAGCATCCAGAATAGCGGCGCTTATTCGCGCCTCTCCACGCGGCGGCCTCTGAAAGCCTGCAGGATTCCCAGGCCACTAAGGGATAGATGACAGAGCCGAGGAAGGATAGAGCCGAGGGGGGGGGGGGATTTGCGTGGCGAGGTCAGGCCGCCCTAGTCCCTAAAGGTATGCGCGTGTGACGTCAATGGCCTTGCGGGGCCACCAAGTCAGACTACCACTGGAAAGACCGCTCAGGTACCTAGTATGCATATTAGCCTTGCCTTTTAGTGCGCCCGTAACAATATAGAATGCTGAATATTTATTTAATTGTTTTAAATTTTAATTGAATTTATACTTTACCAACAGTAATTATAATATCACTCCAGTCTTTTCATTATTTCATTTATCTTAATTATTTGCAAACAAAAAAAAAGTTAGTTTTTTTATTACGCCAAGTAAGTAGCCGATAACATAACGCGTGTACGTAAGTACGAGCACTTAATTTTTCTTCTATATGTGGGTGCAATGTTACTGAAAAGTGTGAGCGTGAGAATTTGGTTTTCGGATGTTGGTTAAGCTGGAGTATTGGTAATGATATTATTATTGTTCGGGTATTTTTGGGGCTTTATTCATAAAATTCGTTTGGGAAGTCTATTAAGTGCGTTTACGTACAATGGTTTTTCAGAATAAATATTACATAAATGGGCTAAACAAATTTACTCAAAAGGTCCGATTAGAAAAATTTGTAAACATGGTTGTCTGTTACGTTCCTTTAATGATTTTTACAAAGGGGAAGATGATTTAGAATATTTTATGGATATGTACGCCATGGCTGGTTTTTACTGTACTCTATAGATATACCACAAGAATAGACACATTAATAGATGAAACACAGAAAAACAAGCCAAAAAATGCTGATGTAAAATGTAAGAATACATAGTCAGCACAGATAATTCCGTAGAACAAATTAGTCAGAAGGAATTCTGATTATCCAGATATATTCACATTATAAAATATTATCTCATCAATAGGGGCTTCAATCTCTACATAAAATCCCGGCACAAACGAACACAGTGGGATTACAACAACGAGACATTTGCAAGGAGAACAGAAAATACAATCTTGGACCACACAGCGACAAAATAGACGGACCCAACGATGATGAAAAAACAGGTGATGTCTGGATAACGCGACAAAACAACCCAAGGCGAATCGAGAGATGAAACCAAGCAGATATTCTGTACAACACGACGAATACGGCACAGATTACCACTGCAGGCTTCCCAACACAAACAGTTTTATCTGTTTTTGTATAACGCGTTAGGTTCGTCTTTTTTTGTCGTTGTGTCGTCCAAGGTTTGGACCAAATTCATGAAGTTATGAATTTTTTTCTTCAGATATTTTGATGAAAGCTGTATGTTATTTTTGGTGATGTAGAGTGAGTTGTCACGACGCCTGGATCAACAAGCTACACAGGAAGTGACTCATGTTGATATTGATAATGTATCAGTCCAAGTCCTTGTTGAAGTAAGCATCTTGAGTACACAAATTCTTTTGACGTGACAACGTCTAATAAATCGAAGAACGCCGGCTGCACGCACGAAAAAGTGTCCCGTTAAGCACAATGTCCCGTTACGCTCATCGTACGCTTGCGCCGCATCTATCTCTCTTCCACTCGATTGGAAAAACCGTCGATTTGACTTTTTCGAGGCACATTAAACTTGAAACACTCCCATTCGTTTCCTGCTATTCCTATCATCATCCTATCCTTAACAGAATAACACAGATTGGAAGAATTTAAATAGCAAACATGTATAAAAGTTATAGTTATAATAATCTCTTCGTTAAAGTAATAAACATATTTGAATTAATGAGTGCAAATAAAAGTAAATTTATCAATTAAATTGTAGATTTCATTTCACTCCTTCTTTGTATCCATACAAAATAGTGATAATTCAATAAAAATGATTAAATTTTATTCATAAAAGTATGCAATCATTTCATCAATGTTTTATTCTGACGTTGTCACGTTAAACTATCGTCCGTAAACCGACTTTACAGACTACCAATTTTTTGAATTGCCTCCCACTATGGAAGAAATTATTCACGTCATAATTTAAAGAACGAATAATCTGCAACAACTTGCATAAACCTACTTTAACTTTTTTTAATGAGTAAATATCTTATCTCTCGGTATACGGCATTTGGTAGGAGTCATTTCGTGAAAATGTAACGGCAGTCGATGAACGGAAATGTGACACAAATATGGGGGACCCACGTGTAGAAACTTAAATCCATATATAAACACTTTCGTACATTTTATGGTACATACCAAAGGTATTAGTGTGTTAAATGAAACTTTAGAATAGTGAAACTACCCTGGAATATAAATATTTAGTAAATTAAAATAGTCACAGTAAAAAATAATTTCATGTATAAAAACCCTAAGAAAACTGTCATCACACTGATTGCGCTCGCATGTTAACTTCAAGTGACGTGGTTCAAACCAAGTCACTGGGAAATACTCTTTTTGACTTTTTAATAACACTATACGATTATAATATCAAATAACAATAATGTTAAGCACAATAAGGTTTGTTTGTAGGAAGTTGTAACTTCCGTAAGCATTCATGTGCGAATAAAAACAGTACTATGATAAAGATATAACGAATATGTTATGCGATATTATAGTATGATGGCCATAAGTTTAAAATCTCTATTGAGTATTATTATTCTAACTTTTGGTAATACAACGAAGACCACAAGAAATGAGTAAAATGAATAACTAATAAACTTTATTTGTAATGGTTAAACAAAGTCAAGCATTAGTATCAATAATTCCTCGAAATCAAGACACATTGTAAAATATAACTCCTTTAAATTAACGTTGCCTATATAATGACACAATATTTAAAATGTCCATTAACTTATGCACAACACGGATTATACTGTTGTAGCTCATTTTTGAATAAGATCTCAGAGAAAACAAACTTTATGATGCACGGTTAACACAATCAGTATTAAAAGATGTCTACTCTCCGGACCACTAGTCTTGGTATTTATAATGTAATTAATATAGAATTAAATATGTATAACTTTTCTATCACAAACTATTTTGAATAGTCTTAACCAAAATAACAATTCCTATATGCTATTTTAGCATTTATTAAAGTGTAGCTTCAAATGTAAATAAATAAATATTGTTTATAACTCTCAAAGCAGGAATGATCTCACCTTGAAGCTGTTGTACTGTATATACCAAATAAGCCATATATACATGGAATAAAATATATTACTGTTAAATTATAAAACATATATATTTTTAAATATCACTTGATTCAACAACACACTATATCGTTACTAACTTCCTCATTCAAATACAAAGTCATGCCTTTTTTAAACATCTCCATAAAAAACTAAAAGCAAAGAGATCGCTAATACCAGTTAATAGCTATAAACACATACTTAGTGTTATAATATGTGTTTAATAATGTTTTAGGTTAATGGTTTGGTAATGCCATCGAAGTTAAATTTTGACCGTGTGCGGAAACTTCACAGCATTAACAGTATAGTGAATTTTAACAAGATGAGAAGCATTTTAATAAAATTATACAATATCAATTCAGTCTATAAACGCTGGGTCAAATTACCATAAATCATCCAAAGAGCATACTGCAAAGAGTATCCCGGTTTGAATATCGGAATGCTGTCTTTCCAGTAACCAGCGGTAAATAATACGAATATATGATACAATCACGTATCATGACATTGATAAACGTTGTATGACATTGATAAACTCCGACACCGTTTGACCGATTGCCATGAAAGTTGACACATCGAAGTGTTTTTTCATGGAGAAGGTTTTTATGCTACCCTTTTTTTTTAACTAGCCGCTAGATGGCGCTGCAGCGCAATCAACTTCTAAACCGTTCAACTGATCGCCATGGGTAAACATAAAATCATAGTTCACAGACATACAAACAGTAATTGTCCTATGTCCACCACACTGTCATATAGCACTATCACTCTGTGTTCAGCCCGGGCAACGCCGTGTATTGCAGTTATGAATTACTGTTATTCTTTTATTTGTAGGCAAATGACATTTATATCACATGCATCTAAACTATATCTGGACGTCTTCTCTGTCAATAAATTAAATAGTTTTGTATCACACGCAACTAAACTATCTTTGGAAGCCTTATACGTCAATTATTTACATAATATCTATTTTACTAAAACTCAAGGAACACATAGCAAAAAATAACAAATACTAATTGTGAGTAAGTTTAATAATAACAAATGGTGATCGTGATTTTGATTAATAATTGGTAAGCTAGTATAAAATGTAATATTGCTATATGAATAATTAATTGTTTTAATTGTAGGCAATGAAATTTGTATCACGCGCAATTAAACTATCTTCGGACATCTTATCTGTCAATAAACATTAAATAAGAACAATTATTTGAAAATAAAAAAATATATATACACAGGCAGGATAACGTCAGCCGGGTTCTACTAGTTTATTATATTATTTTTGTTTATTATAAACAAGCTGAAATGAACACAAATTGATTCACACTTAAATTTGGCGAGACTAACTTGACATCAAAGTTAGGAGGGCGAAGAGCTTTCGGAGGCCGTGATGACTGTGGGTGAGTGTTTGGGTTTGAGTTAGATCCCACCACTTCGCGAAAATTCATGAGCTACCAAGTGTTTTGGATCCCAAAATAAAAGTTAGATGTGAACGCCATATATATTTATGTATTAATGCAAAGCCTGTATTTTTCTACAGATAGGCCACAAACATAACCTTCATGAGAGAGTGGCCGTCATACGCGGAAGTGACACTTCACAGAGTGGTTGTAGTTCATCGTCAGCTCACTGACGGCGCTGCGGTCAGTGTTGCTGCTGCAATCTGTGGTTTATGCGTGTAACTTAATGATTAAAAAATATTATAAATAAACTCGTAATTTAGTAAGGGTTTTATTTTTGATGCTGATAAATTACAATGAAAGATGTAAGAGCTGTATTTTTAAAAATATATAAACCTGAAATATAAGTTTCCAGTAGTGTTGAGACAAGAGGCTTCAGGATAATGGCTGTAAGGTGCAATTGACATATCCGCAGCCACAAGGACTCACCAATTACAATTTCTGTGATTCGCCATCGAACTGCAAGTGGAACAAACATTGTTTTAAATGGCAATGCAGTTACATCACTCTCTTCCTGTGCATTCATTACTCTCTGATGACGTCATACCCTTGACTGGCCCTACACAGAAAAAAAACTTTCTGTACTTTTACAGAAGATCCCTTTGGTAAACAGTTACTAAGAATTAATTTTGTAGTACCACAAAAAATTTATTGTAACTTTGTACAACACATGGCTATGACCATTTTTGCATACATGAAATACGTTTTTCGAGATAATACTGAGTATTTATGATGGTAATTGGCACATAATTTTATATTTTAATTTATGTTTAATTCAAATATTATCTTTTTGAGCCGTGGAAAAGATAATCGAATATTCAGTAATTGGACTTTATTTTGTTGTATCATGCTTATTAATGTGCTCAGTCAATACACTGGAAAGCTATTCAGGGAACGGTTCACCAACAACTTTAACTATTGGAGTTACTAGGACAACTCAAACGCCCGGGAACACTAACAACTTTAACTATTGGAGTTACTAGGACAACACAAACGCCCGTGAAAAAAATCCGAACCCAGTATTACTGAAAACACTTCTTTGTAGTGATACAGTTTTTTTTTCCACGTATACCTCTATGGACAAATTAACAAATTTTTTTTTTACATAGGCTAACTATTACATTTACAAAAAAAAATGTTTTATTGTACTGACTGTAAAATAGAATATTTCTTCTAGTTCCCTTCTTCTCTACAACAGAGCAACAGCTAGGAATGCAGTGCCTGTTGCAATCCGCGCACCGCGCGTGACGTCACGCGGCAGTTGCGAGGCCTCGTTTCGGCCGTATCGATCCCACCGTCTCGGCGGTGGACGTATGCGTGTGTGTGTGTGTGGGGGGGGGGGTTGGGGGGGGCCGGAAAGGGCAAAGAGCCCTCTCAGCTGCGAGCCTTCCCAGCCTTCCCAGAGCGTGCAAGTAGAAGCGCTACGTGCCCGGGAAAACACCTGCAGCTGCCTGCACTACTCATGCACTACTGCTAGTGTACATAAATTGAATTTGAAACAAAAATAGGAACTGAAAGCACATTCGTGTAGAACCAGCAAGCATTATAGTTGGTGATTTCCCGTGTGGAGACAAACTTATAATATATGATTATTCTATGAGAAAATTGAACGCAATTAATTAATTTATTAATTTTACGGGCCACGGTGGTTGAGTTTTCAGATACTCACGTTGTCAAACCATTTTTTTTTTAACATCACGTGTTCATGGGCCGCTGCCATGTTTCATTGTTCCCCTCACGTTATTCTTTCAGATAAATTTCATTGGCTTACAGTGTTCAAGGGCGTGTCAAATAACCTTTGCTCTACGCCTTAAAAAATAATCTGCTCTTCTACATAATGATTCCTTTGGGAATCAGTTGCCAAGAAATAATTTCGCAATAGTACAAGAAAGATATTATAACTGTGTTACACAAAATAGTGTTCGCAGTTATAATGGGTTCCGATTCTTATCCGGGCATTTATGGCTTGTGTAGTCCCATTACCTTCAACAGTTAAAGTTATTTGTAAACCGTTCCCTGAATAGCTTTCCAGTACTAACTGAGCATTTATATATATAATAAGCACAGTAAAAAAGGGAAAGTAAAGAAATAGTCAGTCTTACCTATAAAAACGTATTTCATATATGCAAAAATTACGATAGCCACGTGTGTTGTACAAAGTTACAGTATATTTTCTTGTAGTATTACAGACTATTTTTTGGCAACGTCTTTCCAAAGGAATATTTTGTAATAGTACAGGAAATTATTTTTCTTTGTAGTCATTTAAGTCTTATAGTGATTTTTTTTTTTGCCATTCGGGCCATGTCAAAACCATCTATGGAGAAATGTGAAACCGAATCATGTTCAAGTGTATAAGGTATAATGGTAAGCATTCCAGTCTCTTTCCCAATAACAGCACGAACTTTTGCAAGTATCTACTATGGGCCATAATCACATTAATAAAATATCTTCAACTTTTTTTTTGCACACGTGTGTAATGATTTTACTACGGTCAGTTTGACACGACAGTACTTATTCTTTTCAGCAGCCACGTCAATTAATTTGTTTCTTCTTTTTTCTCTCTCCGGAGTGCTTTGGTTGTTCACTGGCATGGCAACAGCACTACTTCATCCATGATGCAGATTTCTTTCTCTAAGAAGAAATGCATACTTTATACTATGACCAGAAAATCTATCTGTTTGTTTGTCACTTAATAACGGCTAAACGTCGCTACGAATATGAACTTAATATTACATGTTTATAATTTATTATAGGGCACTCACGTTTTACTTCGTAAACCAGAATATCTCCTGGAATGTAGGTCAAAGTGATCAAATTTTAAATATGCAAACCTTCTGCAAAACAACTGAATTTTATTGTAAACGAATTAAAACTACTATATTTAAATATGTGGCTGTTAACAGTTTATTTAAACGACTGAATCACATCCATTTATCGCTTGATCACGCTGCGAATGGCTTTACCTCAAACACAGTTTTCGAGTATATTCCATTTATTTATCAGTCAGCAAGTGAACGGAAAAGTTTCGCTTAACTTGGGATTTAGGGTGCACTTCAACTATCTTTTACATAAGTCACGCAATAAAGTGTTCTTAAAGATTCTCATAAAAAAAAGAAGCTCAAATTAAAAACTAAATCGCCCACGAAGGCTTACTACTACTAGTGTACATAAAAATTAATTCGAAACAAAAAAAGGAAATGAAAGCACATTCGTGTAGACCCAGCAAACATTATAGTTGGTGATTTCCCGTGTGGAGATAAACGTATTTTCTTGAACTTATAAACTATGATTATTCTATGAGAAAAGTTAACGCAAATAATTAATGATTAATTTTGCGGGCCATGGTGGTTGAGTTTTCAGATCACCCGCGGTGTCAAACCATATTTTTTTTTTAAGGAGGAAGACATAGCGGACATTGCCGTAAGCAGCGGGTTTTCTCGGGATACTCCCCCCCCCCCGTCACTTTATTCCTTTGCTGCTCCCACACCCTCCCCAAGCTACCTCATGCATTGGAACTACAATTCTTCTCTGGCAAGGCAGTGAGCTCGTAGAGTAACTTCATGTGTGGGACACTGCAGTCTGTCTCACGCTTAGATATCAGTACAGCGTAAATGACGAACACTGTTGCCAGACTGATACCGGCTTGTTAACATTAAAATAATTATTTTGTATACTATCCTTAGTTACAATAGGTTTTAATATTTTTTATATTCTACTGTTTTTTTTTATAATTTAAGACTATAAATTACTGTTCTTGACATTATTATCACATTTGTGGACATCCTGAGAAAATAAAATAATTCATTGCTAAATACCAATTATTATTTCACAAGTGAAACTATTTGTAGAAATATTCATAACAAGGCGTTCCACAAAATTATGAGCTGTGTTAAATAGAACCAAATTATTTTTTTTATATCGTAAACGATACAAAAAATTGTTGGTAAAACTGTTGAAAACAAGATGGCGTTTTTAAATCACAATTCGTTATAAATAAATAATGATTATCATCACATGATGCTTCTGATGAAGTACATCAGAAAAATGTACTTCCAAATTACAGTATTCCAGCTAAATTAAAAATATTTATGCATATATATTTTAGCATTGCAAAGTTGTATCAATAATATTGCTCTCTGGTGTATATCTGGCAAAAGAGCACACCGAAACAAGGACAGCGCTAACAGCAGACTTCGTGCATTGGAAAGAGACGGGAAATGCTTATTTAAATGAACACTTCATCGTAAGGATGATAATGATTTAAATTTTGTAATGAATTGTTTTGGCATTACTTGGAATGACAATCGCAAACGTAACGCGACTGTGTTTTTTACATTCGTTTTATTACCCTTCGAGGCTCTTTTACAAGCTTTTATTTAACCTAAGATGTTTGTTCGAGTTGTCTGTTTAGTTCAAATCGTGCAAGTTAAATTCAAACCATTTCCGCTTGAACTAGAGACCTGAAATTTTACATTCTTGTTCAGTTCCGATGAAAATAAAATTATTTGATACACACGGATTCCACCATTTTGAATATTGGCCACCATATTGAAAATCTGATATTGTTATACAAAAAAAAGAGGGGGAATTTTTTTTTTAAGTTCATAAAGAAATTTACTTGATATAAATTTAATAAAACTTTTATTTAAAAACTTATTCCGTCATTTTGAATTATATCTGCCATCTTAAAAATGTAGTAATTATTATCGAAATATTGAAAATAAATTGTAAAAATTTATACGAAACTGAGTTGAAATTTTTTTTTAAATGAAATATTTTCAGTCTGGATTGGTTCCTCCGAAGCGAAGAGTCGTAATCCACATCGAACAAGTCCGGAGCCTCGCTGGTGCCAGCAGAGCTGTTTCCCACGCTTCCTTTCGAGTGGCGCGCTGTTGGCTGTTCTCTTGGCGCGAGAGAGACATGTCTGACGCACATGCGCGTGGGATTCCTTCCCCCCTCCCCCCCCCCCCCGCCCTTATACCCCCCCCCCCCTCCACAACAACACACAAACGGTAGCAAGCACAGCTTTTCACTGGATCCGCTTCCGGTCCAGAGATCCTTCCTAACTCTCCCCCCCCCCCCCTCTCGGTTATACGTCCTTCTGCTGCTCCCGTCTTTCTTTCCAACACAACTGGGCACGCAGACATCTCTATCCAATGTCACACCCTCAACCCCTGTTGTTCGATTCTCTGGCAGGTGTTTCGTTACACGCAAGAGCGAAGTTACCAACCATGCAGGCTCTAAATAGCAACACTTCAACCGCGATCGCCAACTTGCGCATCTCCAACACTGAGACCGTTCTACAAACGATTCCTTGGAAACCAGAAATGGTTCGTAATACTATAAGAAATGTATTGTAACTTTGTACTACACATGACTATGGTTATTTTTGCATGTATTAGATACATTTATCGAAATAATACTCAGAACTTATTTTACCAAAATTGGTGCAAAATTGATGTTTTAATTCAGGTTTCATTCAAGAAAAACTATTTTTTTTTGGTAAATATAATCGAATATTCAATAATTGGACATAATTTTGTTGATTCTGGAAAGCTATTCACGAAAAGATTTACAAAAAACTGTTGGAGGTACCGGGACAAAAAAAAGAAGCATAAATCCCCATGGATGAACCTGAACTCAGTAGTACTGCGAACAATATTTTAAAACGATAACAGTTGTTTTCATGTGAATGCACAAATTTACAAATATCTCTAATTTTACATTATTATTTCTGTTCCATTAAAAAAAATTACAGTGTGGCTACGAAGGGGAAAAAAAAACTCGCGGAGCACGTTTTGCCATAGGCGGATGGAACTTCGTGGACGAGAGGGGGCATTGACCGTGACCTTGAATCAGCCTTGTCAGTTGTATCCCTTCTCCTCCTCCCGCAAAGCTGCAGTTCCCCTTTCCACACCCAGCCTTAGACAATGCCGTAACGCAGACAAATCGCGATATGGCTAGAGGCGGATCCAGTGATGAGTAGTGTGTGTGTGTGTGTGTGTGTTGGTGTGTGTGTGTGTGGGGGGGGGGGAAAGGGGTAGAAACCAGTGTTCTCCAACTAACCACAAAAAAAATTACCAAATATGGAAGTCGAGGACTTCTATCCTAAAATACACTGATCGTGGGACAATGTAATTAATTCTCTCTCTATTCTTAAAACCTGCGTTATTTTCACTTACTAATATATATTTTTCACTGTTAAAAAAAAACTCAGTAGTACTGAAAAGCCTACAAATGTCTCAATCATTTCAGAAAGAAATAATTTTCAGTTGAAAATGTTTTTAACAATTATGTTAAATTTGTCTGTAAAACATAATAACTCACATCCCGTTAAGATTGTTATTTGAAAATTAACCTTAGGGTCCAATGAGATGAACATTTTTTTTCCTCTAAGTTATTTAACAATGCTTTCTATAACATTGCTAATGTCTGCGCCTGATATCTCACACAAACTTGTGTTGACTTCAAAGCAAGATTTTTTTTTTTTGCAACTAGAGTCTCTCACCATGCTGCAGTAATCCTTGCAGACAAACAGCTCACAAAAAAACACTGTTTACCGAAACAGCACTCACTACCACGGTCCTGCTACTCGTTTACTTTCACAGCGCGCTTAACTATCTCGGACACTACAGTTACCATGCAGTGTTGCCAACTCCATATTGAGAAATTCCTCGAAAAAGGCATACATTTCTCATTAATTATAGAACACATGTTTTTGCGATATCGTTTGACAAATGTATTTGTGTTTATTTTAATACACATTATTCAATTTTTTTTTCTGCACGGCTCGGCTCTTTTGAAAGGGGAGGGGAAATTTCCCTTCTTTCTTTGAATTCGCTTCTGGATATGGTTCGAGTCTTGTCTTCTACGCATGACGCCGTCTTTAAATAGCGAGCTGCCAGGACAACCGTCACAATAAGCTAATGCAAACAAGATGCGCGTGTGTTTACAAATGGCACTCCGACCAGACGCACCCATCGTTCAACTAACTATTAAGTGTGAATCTTTTATTTCCGTAGTACATATTCGAATGTGATATCCACGAACTATAAAAACATTTATAAAACAAATAAATAGAAACTCTTACGACTACGATCTATGAGGTTTTTGGAACTTACACATTGTATCAACTGTGTCCGTTTCGTAAACAAGCAAGTTATTGTCGGAGCCACAAACATATCCCCGAGTAGCTTGTATAAATAGGGATGACGATTTGTAGCGGAGAAATTAGTCTGATAGGTTTCGTAATTCTTTATCTGTACTTCCAACTATTGTTAGTGGCTCTGATTATATTGGAATACTCCAATACTGAAAGTTCCTGATTCGCTAAAACCAATTGCACCATATAAAAAGAAACACACACACATTCTAGCTGCAGTACCCGGTGTTACCCGGGCTGAACACAGGGTGATACATTGTCCGCGAGTTAAAGCAAAATGGATAGCGCTATATGACAGTGTGGTGGACATAGAGAAATGACACACAATTGCTGTTTGTATATTGTGAACTATGATTTTCTGTTTACCCATGGCGATCGGTTGAACGGTTTATAATAGAAGCGCTGTAGCGCCATCTAGTTATAGCAAAATGGATATCGTGAAAATATTCTCCGTGTTCAAATATCAATATATACCAGTTTTCATGGCGATCGGTTGAACGGTTTAGATGTTGATGCACTACAGTGCCATCTAGCGGCGAGTTACAAAAATCAACAGCACAAAAACCTTCTCCGTGAAAAAAAAAAAAACACTTAGATGTGCCAACTTTCATGTCGATCGGTCAAACGGTGTCGGAGTTTATCGACGTCATACATACCAACATCCAATTATATATATATATATATATATATATATATATATAATCCATTTATAAGAGTAAAATTAAGTGACAGTGCATTTCAGGCTATCTTAACCAAAACGACATCATGATAAATCATCTAATCATCTCATCTTTATATCACTGTGTCTTTATATGTCTGTGTCCGGAAAATTAAGCATGCATGGGTCTTTTTGAATGGGCCAATTCAAAAGTGATTAATGAGAAAAAAAGGGGGAGGGGGTTGAGGTGCATGAGCCCCCCCCCCCCCCCTTTTTCACATAAAAAGTAAAATGGATAAAAATATTTATGAAATAAATTCCGGTTTCTTTTTATACCAAATATTAGATGATTATCAAAAATGGATACATAACTATTAAAAACTTGTGAGTATTTAATAACTACACTGTATTTTTTTGTAAATAGAACACAAATATTCATGTAAAATTACAGAAAAATGTAAATTTTAAAATATGTACTTGAAAACAACTATATCGCTAAAAAAAAGTTCGCAGTTTTACTGGGTTCGAATTCATACCCGGGGATTTATGCTTTGTGTTTTTCTAGTACCTCAAACTAAAAATTTATTTGTAAACCTTACCCTGAAAACTTTCCAGTATTAACTGCGCACATTGATAAGCATAATTAAAGAAAATTAAGTTGAATGACTGAATATTCGATTATATTTTCCATGGTTTAAAAAATGAAAAAAATAATGAGCTAATTTTTGTAAGATGTACTCAATATTATCTCGAAAAACTAATTTCATGTATGAAAAAATAATCATAGCCATGCGTTGTACAAAGTTACAATATATTCCTTGGATATTACAAACCATTACTTGGTAACTTGTTTTGAAAGGAATCTTTTGTAAAAGTACAGACTTTATTTTTCGGTGGAGATTAAGTTATTAGCATCTTATCTATTAAGTCCCGTTAATCCGACTTCATCCAGACTTTCGGTGGGCACTCCACCCCTCAAAAATCCTCTTGTACGCCCCTGCCAATAATAACACAGATTTGGCATTACAGAACGTTATTAGTTTGAACATAACTACGTCCTTAAGGATCGCCTGCTTCCGCGGTCAAGAATGGAATTACTTGCCTTCTTCAAGGATAAATAGGAAGGATGGATACAAATTAAGCAGAATATGGGTACCACTCTTCAAAAATCGTCAAAACTAAGTTCTGCGTAAAAAATAAAGGTCGCTTTTAATTGACCAGAGAGCCCAGCCAACCAGAAGAGTAGAGGACACTGATTGGGCAGCACCGCGACAAGTCCCAAACAATCACAGATGCCAGGCTCTGATTGGTTAAAACAACCACCCAACCAGAAGAAAGGAAGGCTCAGATTGGCCCACAGTCGCAGCCAATTAGGAAACACTCCACCCTAAGGCAAGAGTGTTTTAAGGCAGGAGAATTTCCAAAAACCTCAGTAGGCTTCGGCCTGAGACACACTTAGAGTCTTCCCTATATAGACCCCTCCCAAACACACTTTGTTTTATATATAGGTTAGAAAAAAATTAATAATCAGTAGGTAACTGCTACCCTGATGATGGTGACTGCAAGGTGGACCGAAACTTCTGTGATATCTTTACCTTTCACCACGCGGCTACAACCCAGAAGCCAAGCAACTCCATAAACACGTATTGTCATAAATATTTCTTACAATCAAAGTATTGAGTATTCTGATAACATACTGGAGAGAAACATGGCGGGAGTTGCCGTGAGCCAGTGGTTTTTTTTTAAGGTACTTTGGTTATTTCTGAAATCATTCCATCAGTGATCCATTCTCAATTCATCGTCTCCTATCGTCTCTAAATTACTCTGATATTGACTGGACGTTAAGCCGCAGGTAGAGACCTGCATAATTCGTGTTATTTTCTGATGCCAAGAGTTGCTATGCTTCTAGGTTGTAGCCACGTCAAAGGCAAAGAAATCACTGACGTTTCGGTGGAGGTTGCAATCACCATCATCAGGGTATAATTAACTACTTAAGTTCTTGGAAGTTCCCTGCCTTTTTAATACTCCCGCCAGTGAGGGGGGTGTTTTTCGATTGGCTGCAGCTCTGCATCCAACAAAAGACAGATCGCCTCCGATTGCCCAAAAAGCCTACCCAACCAGAAAAAGAAGAAGCCACTGATTGGCCAGCACTGCCAGCCAATCACAAAAGTTCAGATCCGATTGGCCGAACCAACTGGCCAACCAGAAGAAAGGAAGGCTCTGATTGGCCCTCAGCTGCTGCCAATCGGGAAGCACTCCCCTCTCAGGCGAGAGTATTAAGCAAGCAGGAGAACTTCCAAGAACCCCAAGTATGTAACTGCTAAACTGATGTTGGCGACTGCAACGTCGGCCGAAACGTCGGAGATTTCTTCGCCGACGCGGCTGCAGCCCAGAAGCCAAGCAACTCCAGACAATGGCCACGAATGCCTGCGATCTTTATTCTGATGCCAGGTTGGAATCCGCAAACATGTGCGTAACCGAATCCATCTAAGGTGTTCGTTGGAATGCTACCACATTTTTCCATTCTCTTCTGGTCGCGCATGATTCGTAGAGACCGGAAAAAAATTCCACGATTTATTTAGTGGCATGGTACAAATTCAAATTAATTATACATTTTCTTTTCTTCTGCTATTGGTTCACTCTTAATTCTTGAGGACTCTGGGAAAATCAGAGACGTTCAAATATAAGAAGTTTCGAATCACATGTCACCCAGTCGAGAAGTCTCGCAAGTTAGCAGCCAAAGAACAGGTGACGTTTGCCAAACTATGCAGAGAATCCTGGTGTCTAATATTAGACTTTTCCAGCCCCTAACGATTCGGTAAGATTATTTTTAAGTGTTTGGTCATTGGTTTTTAGTTCTTGAAGGCTTGTTGAATAACCTGTGATCCAATGTTCAGTGATGTTCAGTGTAAACATACACGCAGTCTTGACTGTTTCCAAATAATAACTTGAATCTCGCAGGTCTCTAGTAGATATAGCCATGTATATTTCGCGGGAAAAACATATGTGAACGCTAATTATAGACTTTAATAAGGTCTGCCCGAAATAGCGGTCTCTTTCTTGTAATTAGTGTGGGTCTGCGAGAACAGGAACTGCCTTATTTGTCCGGACCATTCAGAACGCGTTTGCTTCCGATGGGATTCGTGTACCAACAGTTAACATTTACCTGAAGAAACTCAACCAATCACAAAACTCAAACGATGCTACAGTGGTTAAAATATCAGCTAATCTCGAAATATTTGCGCGAAAATTACATGCCCCTGCACAGAATAAAATTTTCTGTACTTTTACAGAATATTCCTTTGGAAACCAGTTGCCATGAAATAGTTTGTAATTGTAACTTTGTACAACGCATGACTACGTTTATTTTTGCAGTTATAAAATATTGTTTTGAGGTAATATTGTGTATTTCTTACGAACATTGGCGTATAATTTTATGTGAAGTTCTGTTCAAGCGAAATTTTTTGAAACCATGGAAAAGATAGTCGAATATTCAATAATTAGACTTTATTTTGCTTTATTGTTATTATTATTAATGTACTCAGATAATATTGGAAGGCTATTCAGGGAACGGTTTACAAATAACCTGTATCTACTATTGGAGGAACTGGGACATCCCAAAGCATAAATGCTCGGGTAAGAGTCCCAACCCAGTATTACTGCGAACACTATTTATTAGTAATAATTTTGTTTTCATGTAGGTACATGTACAAATTTAAAAACATCTTTTATTTTACACATTTTTTTTCTGTTCCATTTACAAAAAAAAAATTACAGTGTTGTCAGGGTTTACTTATTTCTTTATTTGTTGAATTAATTCGCCTACATGCAACGAAATGCCAGTGTTGTTTGAACCTTGTGTTCTGGTCTGGGGGGTGGTCGCGATGAATCCAGCGGGATGTTGACTGCAGCCTCCTCCAGCCTCGGACTTACTGGCCGCTGCGACGTGACGGGCGTAGCGTCGACGGCTATTGTCGCGGGTAAGACAAGGAAAAAAAGAAGCACTGCAGACGGGAATGCGATGGAATACGCGAACCGAGAGCCCGCGGGGTTGCACACTGCGCCGACCAACTTTTGATCGGTCAGCACGCTAGGGTGGTGGGGCGTATCTGTGTTGGTGAGGCGGGATGATAAGCGATTTTTTTTCCTAACCTAAATTAAAACTAAGTGTGTTTGGGAGTGGTCTGGGTTAGGGATAGACTCTAAGTGCCTCTCAGGCCGAAGCCTATACGCTCTAATCATGCAGGGTTTAAGCCATGCGAGAGAGGGAGCATGCATCGTGTGCTAGGAGGGGGATTGGCCAGCCATGGCAGCGATTGGCGCTATGACTAACTCCCCTCGCTGACTATTCTAGACTATAAACTAGATAAGTTGGGCCCAGGTAAAACCTACATAGACACAGGGAAAACCCTGGGAACTTACATACGGGATGCAAAATTTCATGCATTATTGACAAGCAGGTTGATTACAGGAAACAGAAGGATGGTTCCGGAAGAAGAGTTGGACAGAGTAGAAAAGAGTCTACCATGCGGGGCGTTGGGGGCTTGCACATCGCTGTCCGCATTGGTTTGGGTGGCACTGGTTGTTTCGGGGGCGACTTTAGTCGTTTCCCGCCGGGCTGCCAGCCAGCCCACTTAAATTACGAAGAAGAAAATTATTTAGTTAAATTATTTAAGCTATAATTCAAAATCTCATGCCTTTCAGTGATGATAAGCACGACGCTCGCTTGTGTTTCTAGCGCGGTATCACCTCTAAGCACAAGGATCTGAACTGGCGCGCATGGGGGACAGACAGCTGTGAGATTTGAGCAGTGACCGTAACGTTAAATGGCGGCGAAGTGAAAAATAAAGATGTAACGCAAGACTCTTGAGTGCTTTTCAAGAATCTGTACAGAATGTTTCTTGTCTAAAATTACTCTGGAAACCCGCGTTTTAACTATTTTAGCTCTTCTAAACATGTAGTTTTAAACGAAATACAGAAAAAAATTATTATTCATCCCCCCCTAACCGTATTCTTATATGATTTTCCTAAACATGCCTCACTCTGATATCATGATCAGTTTCAAATGGCGTGTTTTTTCTGAAGCCACGCACTACGTGTGTGTGCCCAGGTAGGCGGGCAATTAAAGGTTAGCCAAAGTGCTGGTAAAAGTATTTTTTTCAGGATTTAATACAACACCCGTGAGTTTTACTTAATTAACAATAATCATCACTGTTTAAAAGAGTTTTATTTCTGCTGTGTACTCTTCCATGATTGATATATGCAACGTAAAATTATGCCTGAACAATTTTTTTTAAAAAGGTTTCTTTGAGCATTCTTAATGATCTGCAATAGTCTGTATTCTCTACCATCGGTTTGTAGCTATACAAATACAGAATGAAAAAAAAAAAAACTTAATAAGATCACAGGTTAACTCCTGTTTATGTGTATGCATGTATGTGTGTGTGGCCCTCCTTTTCTCCATTAACTTTAATTCCGCTTAGTGAATATTGATAAAATTTAATAACTAGGAGTTTTTAAGCGTCTACCATGGTTTGCGATTACAAAAATTGCTCATTAGTACCTTGATATGAAAATGTGATTAGGTAACAAAATTACAAATTTCACAAACATAAGTTCAATATTTGTGTCTTTTTATGGTAGCCTGTAGATTTTGACTCCATCATTGTCATTTTATTCTTAAGCAAACACTAAAACTAAAATTTCTTATCAACTATTGTTTAACCTACTAGCATGTAACATTCTTCGATGCATGAATTAATTTTATCAGGCACTTCTAGATTTTTCAACAAAATTGCTACAGGAGTGGCAGATTTTTTTTTCTTTCGTTTATAAACTAGCCACGATATTTCTTATGTGTGAGTCATGGTAGATGTTGTATGACCAAATTTTGTTTCCCATTTCAAAGCTGCAGCACGCAGATGTGTCGATATAAAATCAAACATCTATCTTTTCTGCTTAAAATGGCTATTGTTGTATGCACAATATATTGACCCAGCAAAGGTGGGTGCGAATAACCACTAAATGTAGTAACATTATCATTGAAATATTGTACACTATTTGTAACATAGTTCTGTATGTCTAGATATTGTAAAGATTTAACATTATGTCACGTCGGGAACTAGAGTATTTCAGTGAAAACTGTACGGCTCTTTCACTATCTGGAGACTACGTCAACAACGCTTCCGCAATACAAATGGTGAAGATAAATTTCTTAACTAGAAATACGTATGCACAAATACAAATGTGAAACGACAAGGTTTTGCATTTAGTGTATGCATACTTAGTCGTTGATTGACTGCATGGAAATGAAAATAGAAATCCAGAAAATATATAAATTTTTCTGCTGAAATTTGACACGTTGGTCTCTCTAGTCATTAACTAGACATTTTATATTTTGTGATGTGTAATTGCAATTCAGGTAATCGTAAAGCACAGAATGTATCTTTAGAAGTATACTTAATATTTCTGCGGGAAAATGTTGAGACCATGCTCAGCGCTGAAATCTATATTAATAGACAGATGTTAAATTATTATCAGATCAATAACACGTATTATATATTTTTTTAAGTCGTCAAAACGTTTTCATTTCTGAGAAGGATGCTATAAACTATTTTTCAAATCAAAATTTTTATTTCAAATGAAAATTCAAACCAAAGAACATTTTATATACTAATTTTCTACAACCATTGGAATTTAGGCTAAGTAATTAAATGATCAAAATTTAAAAAAAAAATTAAACCTCAATCCTTTGTTTTAGCTAAATTTAATTTTAAACATCCAAGAAATTAAATTTTACCTATCAACTCTTGAATATGAGATAAAAAAAACTTATGGAAGGTTTAAATTGTACTTAAATTATTATTGAAATTAGATAATGGCAATGTATTAATGTAAAGCTCATAATTTAAAAATTAAAATTTTGTTCAAAATTTTGAAAATTTTAAAATCAAATGCACTAATATTGACGTAAAACAATTTAGTAAAAGTAGAAGTATGATAAGGTTTATTTACAGTGGTTGAATGGTCACATGACTCTCTTCCCGTCAATGCATTCCGGGTTCGGTTCTCGTCGTGGTCGACCCCGCGTTTTTTTTTTGCAAGTTGCGAACGTGTCGGACGTTTCCGTAATGTACATTACGGTCACCGCCTTCACGCGCCCCATCAAAGACTAATGACTTGAATGTCCACGAAACCTTAAGCTCTAAAAAAAAAAAAAAAAAAAAAAAACAAATAAAAAAAAATCCGTGAATGGGCTGACGGGTAATAATCTGAAGAAGTTTTCAAAATGAAAATAGTTTAACAAATCAAGTTCAATTTTTTTTAAGTCACTCACTTTATCCATACTTGTTCTCCGTGATGCAGGGGAAGGATGAAAACAAAAAAAGAAGAAAGAAAAATCCAATAAATGAAGTCTTGTTGAGCTGCGAATGTTTCAAATGGCGTGGTTGTTGAAGAGTGCGGTTGCCGTAGCGGAGAACAAGGACGGTCGCTGCGAGCGCCGGAAAGTCGTTGAACTTTTCCTCGTGCAGTCGTGCGCGCAAGTGTGCGTGTGTGTGCTTTCCTTCTGGCTCGAACAAATATCTGGCGGATTGCGGGGCGGGGGTGGCTGTTCCCCTAACAGCAAGGGGGGGTTGGAAGAGGGAGGGGTTTACCCCCCCCCCCTTCCACACACACCTAGCAGCGCCCGGTTCCCCCGTCCAAGGTGTTTAACAAGTTCCATACCCTGTGCGGCGCGCGCAAACGTAAATATTTACCCGGCGCGGTCTCGGAGCCCCGCAGACTGCGTCAGAGCCGTGCCACACCGTCAGAACACATCCCGGCCAATCAAAGGCCACCAGCAGCCGCCATGTTGGTTTCAACATCTGTTGGATCGCAAACATTTCTAACCGTCGTTCACAACTGAATTTTTTTTGAAGCGAAACTTGGTTTGGGCGCGATGAGAGTAAAAATTTAAAACCGAATTTTTATGCAACGTTTCTGTGAAACATTCTTATTTATAACGCGAAAAGGACAGAAACATTAGGTACTTGGCCATAGAGATACAAAGAGAACACTATGCTATATACGTTGCTTGGCTCGTTTTCGTTCTCCTCTTTGTGCGATGATTCGTCCCCCGCCAAAAAATAGATAGAACCGAGAGAGTTAGAGGAACGAAAGAATTAGACAGAAAGTGCGCGCACGCGCATTTTTACGAAAATAGATATAGGTATCCTGTATCTACAGTCAGCTGCGAATGCCTTGAATTTTTATATTTGCTACCAGCACGCTCGCGTTCATCCTTGTTCAACCAGCAGCGTAGAGAGCGCTGTAGAGACAGTCCCTGCATTTCCCGCGTAGATAGCGCTAACTGTTATGAATTTCATATTTCGTTTCAGAGATTTGAATTGTTCCAAATGGCAGAACTGTTTGAAGAAACAGTAACACGCACAGTTATTATTTGTAGTGCAAGTATTTCCATAATTTGTAATATTTATTGTTAATTAATCACTTTTGATTGATCATTAATTATTGATATCGTGAGTAGTTATTTTGAAGTGAGTAATAATTTTGTTAATTCATGTTATTTAGACAATTGTTATCTTTCTCTCTTTATTTCTTTCTCTCTCTCTCTCTCTCTCTCTCTCTCTGCATTTTTACCCCTTATGATATACTTAGGAGTCGAGGTTTGAATTGCCAATGAAGTTTCACTTCTATTACATGTACTGAGTTACACGCGCTCTTTTTTTTCCATCGTCATTACAGAGAGTAGGCCTAAGTACAAAATAACAGATTTTATGAAAGTATAAAAAAAGTTATCGTTTATAATAATTGTATTAATATAAGTGTTTTCTTAAAATCAATGGAACACCTAATGTGTTAAATAATTTCGAGTTTACGGTCAAGGTCCTTTTTTTTTTGCAATTGAAGGAATGTAAGCCTCTCAGAGGAATGTTAAGCCTCCGTGAGGAAAATTAAGCCTCTCTCAGAAAAATTAAGCTTCCAAAAATGTTTGAGGAAATAAACGGGAAGTTTTCCTTAAAAAATGTAATTTTTCCCTCGAAATATAAATTTGGAAAATTGTGAGTCATTTTTGAGGAATTTAGAGGAAAATGTAACACCAAAATTAGCCACCGTGATGTCACAATCAACGATGGTGGTCGGCACCTCGGCACCTCAGCCTGAAGTCTGTGCCAGTATCGGCTATTATATACTACTAGCGCTTTTAGTTCGCTTCAATTCACTTCACTTCTTCACGTTTTTGGCCTTGGGGGGTACCCGTTTAGCCATAAAAACCAGGAATTTTGGACTTTTAGAATTTAAACTTCAATTAACAGTTATGAAGAATCAATTTTGTAGCGAATCTATTGAATCTAGGGCCGATTTCTCTCGCGGTAGTTTACAATTTACCTTGCGTCTGCTGTACGGGCGTTCGACGAACGTGTCGATGAAATCTGCCAGCGCGGTGGTCTGTTGATGCAGCGTGGTTTTATAGTTCGCCAGCAGCAGTGAGCTTCACTAAGCAAATGGGTTTCGTCAAGGAGAAGGCTAGCAAGTTGCCAAATCTTACTATACGACTGTGTGGCGAACATAGATAAATGACACAAACTGACGGTTTGTGTGTCATTGACCCACCTCCTATGATTTTCTATTATAAAACTGAATTTACGCCTTTTTCACTCCCTAAGGGATGGAATTTCGTAATTATATGTAGTCTGTGTCACTCTCCGGGCCACACTATCTCTATGCAAAAAAATCATGACTATCCGTTGCTGCGTGACAGGACAGACACTCACTTTCGCATTTATAGTATTAGTAGGGATTTCTGAACATGGTAACCTCAGGGAATACTCTGGTAGCAGGAGCCACAGTGCTACTGGGAAAGGGTTGGCGAAGTGTTTCTGCAGTGGCCCCATATTTTTTTAAATTTCCCATAAGTGAAACATTCTCGATTCGGCCGAGAATCGAATCCGGCACATTTATTTCAAATGTCATTGCTTTTGACCGCTGGACATAATTCCCTGGTTTCGTATCACATGTCAGTCAATTTTTTTGCCAACTCTACCACAGTCAAATTAATTTCTGTGTCAAAATAAAATTAAAGATATTTCTTATGTTTTTGAACTTGTGCCCTTTTCGGCGAATATTAAAATTAGGACATATTATTAAAGGGAGTTCTGGGATGCACAAAGGATATGCAAATTAGGTAACTAATCACTAGAGACATGCAAAATTCGCGGATTCATTTCGCGATAGGCTAGCATCAAAACAACTATACCTTCGTACCGCTTCTGCGATTGGCCCACATTTTATCCGGGAACTGTGAGCCAATGGGAAACACTAAACCAAGAAAGTGCCGAATTACGGACAGCCTAGTTGAGACGTCTCACGCGTCAGTAGCCAATGAACAGGTGTCATTTCCGCGAGTATTTAAAGGACTGTGGAGTCTATCCTAGAGGTCAATGAATCCGCGAATTTTGCAGGTCTCTACTAATCACTGTCTCCCCCTCCCCCACCTCCTCACGCTATGAATCATAAATAATTTGTTTTATTGTTCTCGCCCCTCCAAACACCCCCTTCTGAGACCACGAAAATTCCTTGGCAATTCAAAAATTCGAAATGTGCCCATTGAAGCTTAAATTCCCCATGGGCAAGCCTCCAATAAGCCTCTGGTGGGGAGCTTTGACCTTGACCTCAACTTCGACCGTTACCGTTGCAATTTTCGTTATGGCCGACATATTGAAAATCCGTAACTATTATGCTAGAAAATCTAAAAATAATTTAAAGTTTATAAACGATATAATTTATAATATTATAATGAAAAAAACTACCACCAATTTGAAATTCGTCCGCCATCTGGAAAATACGTAATTATTATTCGAATTTAATAGAAAAAATATTTTTAAATTAATAAAAAATCATATAACTAAATTTAAAAAAACGTACTTGCTTCATGGAGTACTACGTTCAAATCCGACGAAGACAATCGATTAAAAATGGAGACGGACCTTTCCTCCATGGAAGCTACCGGCAGATTGACCTCCCACCACTAATGCCAACGCAGATATTACGCCAGCCAGAGAACGAACAGATTCATTTCTTAGGCGATTACTATGACTTGAGACAGCTCAGAAACATTGACACGTGAGAATAATTTCCTTCTCCTTAAACTCTAGCGAAGCCCTCCTTCTCTTGCGATCGTGAGGGAGCATCCCGCATCCCACATAAAACAGTGACTGCCTGTACAACACAGCATGTGGCGCCAAATGTTTCAAGAATCGGTACTACTTGCAGCAAGTTATTTGCAATATATAAATTAATTATCGCTGCTGAATGAAGCTATTGTAGCCAGTTGCAGACTTGTAGACTCGTATCCTCGTAGCCTTTGTTGCCAAGTAGCCTCGTAGCCTTGCAGCCTTGTAACCTTATATACTTGTAGCTTCGTAGTCAAGAAGGTTGTAGGCCTGCAATTTCGTAGCGTTTTGCCATGTAGTCTCATAGCATCGTATCCTCGTAGTCTCGTAGATATTTGTAGCCTCATAGACTTGTAGTCTCATAGTCCTGTTGCCTCGTAGTCTTCTTGTTGTCCAGTAGCCTCGAAGTCTCGTAGCCTCGTAGTCTTTTAGTCTTGTAGCTTCGTAGTGTGGGAACTTTGTAGACTCGTAGCCTTGTAACCTCGTAGCCTTTTAGGCCGGTATTCCACTGTAAAATATTTTATAAAACATCTTTTATAAAACTTCTTTGACCAAGATTGTTTTATAGTGTAATAGGTCATATTTTATAAATTATATCTTTTATAAAATTTATTTTATAAAATGTAATAGGTTGGCATTACATTTTATAAAAGAATTTGATTGTTTACATCGATTCATGGTAGTAAATTTTAAAAATGTCCACTTAGCCCTCAAATAAGTACATTTGGAGTCTGGAAACGACAAAAATGTTGATTGCTGAGTATAAATGTAATGAAATGCTGTACAGTGCAAAGCACGAAGATTACAAAAAATAATTGTGATTAAGGTTAAGAATTAATATACATAAAAGCCAAAAAATTTTTTTAAATCTTTTTAGTATAAAAAATGGGGGGGGGGGGGGGGTTTATCATCATGACCTCTAGCAACGGGGCCCACGGAATGATGTGGGGGGCCTGTCATCCATAGTAATGTTTTCTTTAAACAATTCAATGTGGTTAATAAGTTTAACTGTTTAATGAACACTTAATATACTACAAACAATCAAATGCTATGCAATTACTAACTACTTCTTTGGCAACAATCTTTTATGTAGTGTACTTGACAGCCAATAACTTTTATAAAATAAGCACTCATCAAATATTTTATTAAAAGATGGAAAATATATTTTATAAAAGATGTTTTATAAAATATTTTACAGTGGAATACCGGCCTTAGTCTTGTAGTCAAATGTCGCTGGAGCTGCTGAAGCTGTATCCTGTCGTATCCTGTGACCGATCGTATCCCAGTAGCGCCTGAAGCGAGAACGAGATCATATCCCTGTTGCGAGATAATATCCCTGTGACGATAATGTATCCCTGTGGCGAGATCGTGTTCCTGTGGCGAGATCTTTTTACACCATGTTAAATTTTCGTCCAAAATAAGCTTCCTTTTTTAATCAAATTCGTGTCAGTTGTGTGTAATATTGTGTTCATTGCGTCTCCTGTATGTGTACTGCGTATCCATTGCGTGTCCTGTGTGTGTACTGTGTGTCCATTGCGTTTCCTGTTTGTATATTGTATGCCCTTTTATTTTTTGATTGTAATTCCATTTATGCTTCCTTTTCGTTGATCGTGCTTACGACTGTGCTTCCGATTTAAATGTGCTTCCTTTTTTTTAAATATGCATCGATAAGTGTTTAGTCGGGTCATGATTGATCTCGTGGTTCGGAGATGCCTGGTGTAAACGCAAGACATTTAACATGACCTGTTTAAAATGTTAATCGACTATCAATGAGAATTATCTCTTGGTTCGGAGATGCCTGGTCTATGCATGTGATTTTGTACATGAACTGTTTAAAATGTTCGCCGAGTGTTGACAAAAAAAAATACCTTTTGGTTGCTGACTGGATGTTTGAGACCACCTACTGGATGCACTCAGCTGTCGACCGACATGGCGTGTTAGCCTGACCAACCGGCTGGGCGCATCTTACCAACCTGGTCGATGTGTCTGTCCAACTAACTGGACGTGCGTGCCTGACCAACCGGCTGGGCGTATCTTACCAACCTGGTCGATGTGTCTGTCCAACTAACTGGACGTGCGTGCCTGACCAACCGGCTGGGCGTATCTTACCAACCTGGTCGATGTGTCTGTCCAACTAACTGGACGTGCGTGCCTGACCAACCGGCTGGGCGTATCTTACCAACCTGGTCGATGTGTCTGTCCAACTAACTGGACGTGCGTGCCTGACCAACCGGCTGGGCGTATCTTACCAACCTGGTCGATGTGTCTGTCCAACTAACTGGACGTGCGTGCCTGACCAACCGGCTGGGCGTATCTTACCAACCTGGTCGATGTGTCTGTCCAACTAACTGGACGTGCGTGCCTGACCAACCGGCTGGGCGTATCTTACCAACCTGGTCGATGTGTCTGTCCAACTAACTGGACGTACGTGCCTGACCAACCGGCTGGGCGCATCTTACCAACCTGGTCGATGTGTCTGTCCAACTAACTGGACGTGCGTGCCTGACCAACCGGCTGGGCGCAACTTACCATCCTGGTCGATGTGTCTGTCCAACTAACTGGACGTACGTGCCTGACCAACCGGCTGGGCGCATCGTACCAACCTGGTCGATGTGTCTGTCCAACTAACTGGACGTACGTGCCTGGCCAACCGGCTGGGCGCATATTACCAACCTGGTCGATGTGTCTGTCCAACTAACTGGACGTACGTGCCTGACCAACCGGCTGGGCGTATCTTACCAACCTGGTCGATGTGTCTGTCCAACTAACTGGACGTACGTGCCTGACCAACCGGCTGGGCGCATCTTACCAACCTGGTCGATGTGTCTGTCCAACTAACTGGACGTACGTGCCTGGCCAACCGGCTGGGCGCATATTACCAACCTGGTCGATGTGTCTGTCCAACTAACTGGACGTGCGTGCCTGACCAACCGGCTGGGCGCAACTTACCAACCTGGTCGATGTGTCTGTCCAACTAACTGGACGTGCGTGCCTGACCAACCGGCTGGGCGTATCTTACCAACCTGGTCGATGTGTCTGTCCAACTAACTGGACGTACGTGCCTGACCAACCGGCTGGGCGCATCTTACCAACCTGGTCGATGTGTCTGTCCAACTAACTGGACGTACGTGCCTGGCCAACCGGCTGGGCGCATATTACCAACCTGGTCGATGTGTCTGTCCAACTAACTGGACGTGCGTGCCTGACCAACCGGCTGGGCGCAACTTACCATCCTGGTCGATGTGTCTGTCCAACTAACTGGACGTACGTGCCTGACCAACCGGCTGGGCGCATCTTACCAACCTGGTCGATGTGTCTGTCCAACTAACTGGACGTACGTGCCTGGCCAACCGGCTGGGCGCATATTACCAACCTGGTCGATGTGTCTGTCCAACTAACTGGACGTACGTGCCTGACCAACCGGCTGGGCGTATCTTACCAACCTGGTCGATGTGTCTGTCCAACTAACTGGACGTACGTGCCTGACCAACCGGCTGGGCGCATCTTACCAACCTGGTCGATGTGTCTGTCCAACTAACTGGACGTACGTGCCTGGCCAACCGGCTGGGCGCATATTACCAACCTGGTCGATGTGTCTGTCCAACTAACTGGACGTGCGTGCCTGACCAACCGGCTGGGCGCAACTTACCAACCTGGTCGATGTGTCTGTCCAACTAACTGGACGTGCGTGCCTGACCAACCGGCTGGGCGTATCTTACCAACCTGGTCGATGTGTCTGTCCAACTAACTGGACGTACGTGCCTGACCAACCGGCTGGGCGCATCTTACCAACCTGGTCGATGTGTCTGTCCAACTAACTGGACGTACGTGCCTGGCCAACCGGCTGGGCGCATATTACCAACCTGGTCGATGTGTCTGTCCAACTAACTGGACGTGCGTGCCTGACCAACCGGCTGGGCGCAACTTACCATCCTGGTCGATGTGTCTGTCCAACTAACTGGACGTACGTGCCTGACCAACCGGCTGGGCGCATCTTACCAACCTGGTCGATGTGTCTGTCCAACTAACTGGACGTGCGTGCCTGACCAACCGGCTGGGAGCATCTTACCAACCTGGTCGATGTGTCTGTCCAACTAACTGGATGTGTAGGGGCCTGCAGATTTCGCGAAAAGATTTCGAAGGCTTTGTTATTTTCTTGTTTTTTTTTTTTTTGTACTCGTAGAATTTCCGTAATGAATTCATTGTTTGTAATTTTGTTGTTTTTCTTATACCTGTAATTGTTGGTAATTTAAATTAATTTTTTTTTATTGCATCAAGCAAGGATCGAACTAAGAACGTATATCGATCAAATCAATCATTTTATTAACAAGTTATTTTTAAAATAATTTTTGGAATTTTTTCCCGAATAGTATCTATCTTAAAATTTACATAATTTAAAGGTGGAGGCCAAGACGGCCGACAAGATAGCGGACGACACGGTAATAAATGATTCCTACACGCCATCAGGCAAAAATTAAACTATGACCCCAGCGCCCTCTAGCAGAAGAAAATGAGATGGCGATCTCCACCAGCGGACCCAATATGGTTGCCATGACGTCACACTGGCTGGCGTAATGTATGCCTTAGAATTAGTGGTGGTACTTATGTCTGCCGGTGGCTTCTGTGGAGGGATCCGTCTCCATTTTTAATCGAATAACATCGTCGAATTCAAACCGAGGACTCCATGACGCAAGTAAGTTTTTATTAAAATTTAATGAAATAATTTTTTATTAATTGCAAAATTTTCCCCATTAAAATCGGATAATAATAACGTAATTTTCAAGATGGTGGACAAATTTTAAAATGGCGTAAGGTATTTTCTTAAAAATATTATTAATAAATTTTTTTATAAATTTTAAAAAAGTTTCTAATTTCTAGCTTAAAAATTACAGATTTTAATATGTCGGCCGTAACAAGAATTGCAACGGTCCAAGCTCCCCACCAGAGGCTTATTGGAAGCTTCCTCATAGGGAATTTAAGCTTCAATGAGAACATTTCAAATTTTTTGATTTTTGGTGGCATAAAAACGTGGGTTTTCCCCCTGGAAATTGGGAAATTTCTAGGAATTTTTAGGTTTCTTGAGTCATTTTTAAGTAATTTTGAATGTCAAGGACATCGAGACGTCCGCATGACGTCACAATCCAAGATGGCGGACAACATACCACTTGCAGTCTTGTTATCGTGCATAGGAAAAATATCAGATTTGAGTAGTAACATTAACATTATAGAAGTAGACTAACATTGATTCAGCGGGGCCCTTGAATTGGAAAATCAGAACTTTAAAAAGTCCAAACTAGAAACACACGACTTAGAACTGTCAAAACTTAGAAGCACGCAACTTACATCGGGTTGCCCACGTCATGGAAAGTTACGGAAAATTGGGGAATAGTGGGGGAAGTGGGAATTGGTTACGGGATTTTACTTGTGATCCTTGGAAATATATGGAAATTCCCTTGTGATAACTTGAGAGGGAAACGACGTGCTCATTATCTGTCATAGCCCAGACTGAAATATTGTTTTAATGCACAGTCTTATGCACTAGAAGATAGTGCATACATGGTCCTGTTAATAAAAAGTGGCAAGAGAACTAGACCAGCTGTGGGGGCTGGATTATCTTAATTTATTTCAGAAAATTCCACAATAGGTATTTATTATTTTTAAAACTGGTTGTCTGTAAAGTCGGTTTACGGACTATAGTTTAACGTGACAACGTCATAACAAAACATTGATGAAATGATTGCATAGTTTTATGAATAAAATTGAATCATTTTTATTGATTTATCACTATTTTGTATGGACACAAAGAAGGAGTGAAATGAAATCTACAATTTAATTGATAAATTTTCTTTTATTTGCACTCATTAATTCAAATATCTTTATTATTTTAACTAAGAGATTATTTTAACTATAACTTTCATACATGTTTGCTATTTAACTTCTTCCAATCTGCGTTATTCTGTTAAGGATAGGAGGATGATAGGAAAAGTAGGAAACGAATGGGAGTGTTTCAAGTTTACTGTGCCTCAAAAAGTCAAATAGATGGTTGTTCCAATCGAGTGGAACAGAGATAGATGCGGCGCAAGCGTACAATGAGCGTAACGGGACACAACGTAACGGGACAATGTGCGTAACGGGACCCCTTTTTCGTGTGTGCAGCAAGCGTTCATCGATTTATTGGACTTTGTCACGTCAAAAAAGTCAGGGAAATTTGAAATTTTAATCAGGGAAATCTGGGGAAATTTTATTACAGTGTCCTGTAGACAGCCTGTATAACTGTCTCAAGCCAGAATCATATAACGTAAGGCGCGGTTACACGGGACTCTGTAATACTTCAGGTAAACACGTTCAACTATTGCGTGCGCTTACACACAGTCTGAACATATATAGTTCTAGTCCATTTCTCATTCAACCCTAAACAGGTTGGCAAAATAGTTCAGAACGTCATCATCTACATAAGCCTCTGATTGGCTGTTGAGTGTTGAGAGTATAAAGAGTTCTTGGCAAAAAAAAAACGCAATACGGAGGATGTCCCCGGCACAAGTTCGGGTTATATTTTTACAGACTACATCGAAAGAAGATCAATAGCTAAATATTTAATTATTTATAATTTATGCTGGCAGTAATTCTCTAAAAAAAATAATTCGTTCGATGACAGACAGTAAACAATGTTTTTTTTTTTTTATAGCAGAACCCACTTTACACCAACTACCGTGCAACCGCACACTTTTGCGTTTGAAACATGTGTACATTAAACCTGTTCTCCTGAAGTGGTTCGGTGTTCCGTGTAAACCTCGCCCGTGGACCACTCTGCGCCGTGTGTTTGCCGATCTGACGACGGCCCACCCGTGCGTGTGGCCGCAGAGCCCGGCGTGGGAAGCGCGCCGTAGGAGGGACTCGAACCCGCGACCCACGCCTGCACCTGGGGGAAGGAGCCCTCGCCGAGATGGAGAATCAGATAAACGAGCCTGACGTGGATGTTAGAGAGGGCGGGGGGGGGGGGGGGGAGGGAGAGAGTGGAGTGGGGAGGTGGAAGAACGGGCGGCGCGAGGCCAGGCCAGAAGGACCGCAGGAGGAGATGCCATCTCGCGGCCAGAGACGGCCAGACGCGCAGACGTACACCGCCCGCAACAAGACGGCAACCGAGGTTTACGCCGGTATTCCAAGACACACACACAACAAAAAAATTAATATGCTGCACCCGTACCCTAACCGGTTTCCCCCCACCCCCACCACCCTAGTGCACGATAGGGCACGGCCAGTCCCTTGATTTTTTTTTTTTTTGGAAACCGATTTTGGTGTATTAGCCGAGCCAAATTCCGCGCATGCGCAGAGCTCACTTTTTCGTTGACTTCGTCCAGATGGCGGGACCCGCGTCTGACGCCATCAACTCGTATATAGTCACTTTCGTGATCATCGCGAGACGAACCAAAAGTGTTGGTGTGCCAATTTGAAACTTCACGATAGAGAAACTATCCTGGAAATGATTTTGAACACTTTAATGGTCAATAACACGAAATAGTCGAAACTTAAAAAAAGTGTACTTTAGAAAAATATATAAATGTGGTTCTATTTTTTTGTGCCGTGAAAATTGTATCGATTTTTGTACTTTAGAATGCGTTGAAACCAGTTTCTGGCTTCGCACAGGGTACAGTTTATCAAAACGGTTGCCGATTTGTTTCCTTACTGGGTTTCTGTTTGACACGTTCTAGAATAAGGCCCCTTGATTTAGGTTACGGCTATATCCCAACAAGGCAGTGCTTATTCGCTACCTTGCCCGAACATCTTTGAGTAGCGCCTTAAGGCCGGATTTGTAAACTAAGTAAAGAATGCAACACTCAACCAATGCAAAAAAAATCCATTCATTTATACAACACGCAAGTCATAAGACGTTACCAACACATAACTTAAAATTGTCAAACAGTAGAAAACAAATTTGTACCCCTGGCTTCTTTTGATAATTAATAGCCTATTTATATTGAAAACAAAATATATTGTCAAAAATTTGATTTATGTTTTATTTTACTTTGTGAATGTTTGACAGGTGATAACTATGTGTATATAATAAATAGAACATTGAGGGATTATATGCATAACACGCCTGCGTCTTAAACAAATTTCGTAATACTTCTCTTCCAATATGGCCGTCGGAAACACAAGACAAAATACAAGAAAGTTGGAAGTTGATCAATACTTGTGTCGCATTATTGCGCCTTTAGAAGTTTATAAACCGGTACACTGAAATGTGGTTGGTTAACATTTTGCGTCTTGCGTTGTGGAGCTCTTGCGTAGTTTCTTCGCACGTTAATAAGAAAAACAAAAAAACAAAATGAAGTTTAATTATTAAATATTCGATTGCTTTTTCAATTGTTTAAAAAAATTATGCTTAAACTAAACATAAATTTAAATATAAAATATTGTGGTAATTTTCGAAAGAAATACTCAGTATTATCTCGAAAAACGTACTTCTTGTATGCAAAAATAACCATAGCCATGTGTTGTACAAAGATTTTCTTGTAGTTTTACAAACTTTTATCTTGGCAACTGGTTTCCCAAAGAATATTTTGTAAAAGTACACAAACAGTAAAAAAAATTCAATTGTGTGGTTATTATTTTGTTATTTTCGTTATTAAGAAACGGGTTCCGCATAAAATTTATATATATATATATATTTTTTTTGTGAGGCTATTGCACTGTATAAAACTTGATTTAAAAAAATTAAAGTAGTTTATATTTGAAGACGACTGTCTGTCACTTCAAGGTAAATGAAATAGTCGTGTGAATAACTGAGCTTTCTAATAGGAGCGAGCATTTTGGGTCATCAACGGGGGGGGGGGGGGGGGAAGGTTGTTGAGTAGGGGGGGGGGAGAATCTTCTTGAAACAGCAAGTGATATGGAAAGTTCCGTAAATGTAAAACACGATTATCATATCAGTTTTTTAAGACATTGCTGACCCAGTTTGGCGTGAATGTATCTACTATAAATACAATATAACACGTTAAACTGTCGTCCGTAAACCGACATTACAGACAAACAATTTTTTTTTATCTGGTTGAATCTCCGCTCACTGATGGAAAAAACAAAAGAAGACAGTTGTTGCAGCGAGGGAGCCAGGTGCTGACGAAGCACGCTCTCTGCGACTGGCTGGGAACAAAGGCCGGAGGATCTCTTCGCCGCGATTCGAAGTCCTTCCTGCTGGTCTTCCCCTCGCCTTGCGGGCGGACTCCGGGGGGAGTTGCGGACATGTGGAGACTTAGGCTGGGTTCACAATTGAAAAAATAACAGTAACAGTAACAGTAGGTCGTGTGCATAGGATATGAACGCCATGTTTCCTAACCTAACGATTCACAATAGCAGAAAGTTGGTCGTGTGCATGGGAGCGAGGTCGTGCGCATAGGAGTGAAATGAATATATTTTATTTCGGTCGCGTACGCATGGCACAACAGCCAATGAGAGAAGAGCATGGTGTTTTTTTGGCGGGACTAGAAATATGTTTATATTTACTAACCATATTGTATTAAGAAAATGTCGTGATAATAATAGTATTATCGTTATTTTGAAAGTTAATATGTTTATTTACTAACACTGCTAACAGATGTCGCATAGTTCACGAAATTTCATTGGCTGAAATTAACAGTAAGAATTCAATTGTGAACCGATTTCGCAGTTCGCACAGGTCGTGTGCACAGGTCGTGTGCATGGCTTGCTATGCACTCGCTTAATTTTTTTAATTGTGAACCCAACCTTAGTGCTCGCGACCTGCGGCTTGCAGCGGCGTGACTCTCTCTCTCTCTCTCTCTCTCTCTCTATCTCTCTGTAGCACACGCAAGGCCATGCCATAGTCCTCGTGAGAAGATTATTTCCAGACCACCAGAGTGTTGGAACTCCGTAGCATTTTCTGCCCATCGTGGTTGGCTAGATTAATTTCGGGTGCATGCACAGAAAAATTTTTTTTTCTGTACCTTTACAAAAGATTCCTCTGGAAACTAGTTGCCAAAGAAATATTTTGTAATTTCTAAAATTAATTCCAAGGTAAATTTGTACAGCACATGACTATGGTTAATTTTTGCGTATATGAAAAACGTTTTTCAAAAAAATTGTCACATAATTTTATATTTTAAATGACGTTTCCTTCAAGCATGACAGTTTTTTTTTATCCATGTAAATGATACTCGAATACCCAATAATTGATCTTTTATTTTGTTTTATTATTTAATGTGCGATGTTAATGCTGGAAAGCTATTCAGGGAACGGTTTACAAATAAATTTAAATTTACCCATCGGATGTACTGGGACAACACAAAGCATAAATGCCCGGATAAGAGTTCGAACCCGGAATTACTGTAGTGATAAAGTTGTTTTCGTGTAAATGTACAAAATTACAGACATCTGTGATTTCACATGAATATCTATGTTCCATTTACAAACTGTCAGCTCACCAATCACAGCCATCCAGCGCAGAAGCAGGCGCATCCTGAATGGCCCGGCCAAACAGGGCAATGGCCTCTCTTGCAGACGGCTGCCAGTTACCAGGAAGCAATCGCTAACGCAAGCACACCTCATTGCAGTCTACTGAATGATCATAAATACATGCCCCTATTGATACAGTTTTCTCGTTCCCATATAAGTTTTGTCTGCGCCTTCTGTAGTAACACATCAAAAAGTGCTGATCTAATGATATTATTTCGATATTAAACGGAGCTTAAAAGATACTCACCCTGAAAAAATTAAGCTCCCAGAAAGATTACTTAACAGTTCTGCAATTGATGTGGAAGATGGTACATCAGTAGGGGAACCTGTATTTCGCGATTTCATTTCATGTCAAGGTATTTCACAAAACACTGTAGCTTTTTCTAAGCGTCATGGCAAATTGTAAGGGTGCAGCAGTACAGTGACCACATTTTCATTGGCCCCGTCAAGAGCGGGACGACACCTCTCACCGACCTCAGCCAATAACCACAGGAAAAAAGCTACAGTATTTTGTGAAATACCTTGACACGAAATGTATTTGCGAAATAAAGGTGTCCCTATACATCAGTACTACCAACAGTATGATCTTCATGCATAACATTCTAAAACAGTAGTTAACAATTCCGTGTGTAGCGGCAACAGTTGTTTATCGTCGCGGTATATATTTGACCACCATCTAGGATGGTAAACTGTTCGTAGGTTGCTTCTTGTGTTGGACGGCATCTTGGTCCTTCACTTATCCACATGAGATTGACATTGTCTCGAGGTTTTATAGCGTGTTTCGGTTTAACGGTGGTTTAATAAGACTGCTGCTCCTGCATTAACGGTCTAAACGTTTTCTATTGAGTCTAACACTTAGATTGTAGTACAGAGTAAATGGCGATAACTTTTGCCCGTATGAGACTACCTGGCTTGTTAACAATGAAAAAAAAAATCATTTTTATATCATTGTAAGTCATAATAAGTTCTAATAATTTTTAAACTATTTGTTGAATTTTCTAAGACTATAACATATAAGATAATGGCAATATAATTAACATCATACCATTGACAGAAAAAAATTAAATTAAATTATAAACAACAATTATGACTTCACAGGAGAAACTATTTGTAGCAGTTGTTCTATTAATAACAAGGCATTCCATTAAAGTATGTCCTGTGTTCAAAAGAGCCAAACATTGTTGTATTAAATTATATAAAATATTGTTGACAAAGACGGTTGAAATCAAGAGGCCGTCTTTCAAATACATCTCCTTATAAATTAAAAATTAAAGTTTCCAGATGATGCTCTTGATGAAATAAAACAAGTCAATGTATTTCTAAAATTTTACTTAGCAAATTACAGTGTTTCATATACACGTTATAATTTTTTTTTTCACTACATTACAAAATTGTGACTAAAACGTGTGTGCTCTACAGGTATGTCGTATATCTGGCAACAGAGTACACCGAAACAAGGACAGTGCTCATTGCAGAAATCTTTTATTGGGAAGAGAGAGTAATTGTCCATTTTAATGCACGCTGCAAACTAAAGATGAGACACGCTATACAACCGTACATCTATCTTACCGCATCTAGTAACAGCGGGAATGTTCTCACAGGAGTTTCCTACGTACGAAACGACCCATAAAAGTGATTATTTTACTATATAATGAAAATAAATTCCCTTATTAGAACAATGGCCGAAAAAAAGCAATTTGCTAGCTGGCATGTTTCCCTAAAAGAGACAACAATACATTTTTTATTGATTTTATAAAACAAATGGCTTCTTCCCGTAGATTAACGCAGAGGGCTGCGGTACCAACTTCTAATTGACAAATTTCAATTTAATTGCTGGGAAATAATTTTTGGAAAATGAAATATCTATTTTGTTATGTTTTTTTTTTGTAATGGAAACGTCATATCGTTTAACTCTTTGATACTGGTTTTATTATTTTATAACAATGTTATAAATACAGTCAGAGCCACTGTTATTTCACGGATTCATTTCAATACAGGCTATACTTAACTTGCCTATACATTGGCGGGTTACACTTCAATGGGTAACCACACAGATCCTCCTTGTTTATAACTGGCTCAGAGTCGTCAATGGCTTTTCAAGAGAACTGCGTAGTCAAATCATCAACTTATACAACTTACTTTGGTTTTAATAATATGCATTTTCTGCTTATAGATATAATGCCTAGGGTGGCTTCTTACTTCCATTTCTTCAAACATTTCTTATAACAAGAGACCGGAAAAATTCGCGGGTTCGATGACCTCCAATATAGACTCCAATATCCTCTACACACTCGGGCAAATGCCATCTGTTCATTGGCTGTTGACTTGTGAGTCGTCTCGACTGGGTGGCCTGTGATTCGACATTTCTATGAGTGAGGGTCTCTAATTGGCCCTCAGTCCTCCAGATTAACAGCGAACCAATGGCAGAAGCAGCACTAAGGTATACTTATTAGAGTTTTAGCATAACACGAAATGAACCCGCTTATTTTTCAGGTGTCTACTTATAAATTGTAACTAAAATCTATTATTAATTCTTATAAATTTCGGTATCGAAGGGCGGTCGTCATTGTATAGTATTATTCTCATCATTTCCTGTTTTCGTTGGTTGTTATTAACAATTGTGATAAGTCATCCTAATTATTTTTCTATATTATTCCTTTTTATTATTTTTCCCTTTCATAAATAAATTTAGTTCATTTTTATATTAAAGAGTGTTGTTTCATCCCAGCTGTTATTTATTTCTCATCGTGATTTCACTTCATTTGCTTCAAATTAATTACTTCAATTATCATATTCCTCCAATTCAACACTTCTTTCAATTGGCATCATCTTTCTTCATAGTTAAATCATGAAACTGAAGGAGATGCGTAATTTCTGCTTGGAATCTACTTTGCAGCGCAGATGAATCAGCGAAGTAATCGTGGCCATGGTTATAGTCCTCGCGACAAGTATTCCAGCTGTGGGGGGAAAGGTCTTGTCTCCGCCGCCGCAGCAGAGAACAATGCTGGCTGGAACAGAGTAGATGGCCCGCAGGAGATGGCTCTTGTAACCCTTTGGGCTCCGCTCTTTGATAAATTTCTCACGGCCTGGCGGGGTCCAGCTATGGGCAGCGTGCAGGTGAAAAATGAGAAGAAAAAAAAAAGGAAGAAGCAATAAAAGGAAGTGGAAACAGGATTTCCTCTTTCCGTCTTTTTTTGCTTTTGTTGATTGTTGTTGTCGCGGGACAGAGAGAAATCTCCTTTACTTTTCCTTGGCCTGCCAACCAAAAGCGCACGAAGGACTTAATTTCAGCAAAAGGAGGTGGGAACATAACAACTTTTCCCGCTGTTTGCTTCTTTCAAATTCTTTCCACTTTGTTGGCAGGAATGATAGATTTTTATATATATATTTTTTTAGGATTTCGGGGTTTGGGAAGTTGATAAAAAAAGGGGGGGATATAATTCCTCACCCACTTGCTGCGTACACCTTTCAATATTAATTGTTATCAGTTTATTTAACAAGCATTCAGTCGTTCTTTTTTTTATTTATACGTCTCGTATTCTACGAGTTCATTACCTACACACGGACAGATAATATTCCAGTCAGGGAACTTGAGAAGGAAAATGCCGTGGCCTGAAGTATAGAACTATCCCTGACCTTTGGGAAACAATGGAAAACAATAAGGCAGACATATCGATACCGACGGCTACGAAAGACAAATCCCACGTTTTACCGTTGCGCCACCCTGACTTGGTTTATCAACTTATCATTTCTTTGGATTCTATTAAGGGCAATGTTTCACTAAAGCGTAATTATCTACATACTAGCGTTCACCCCGACTTCGCAGGGATATGATCTACTGATTTGGCGTCACTTAATCAAAAATGGTTACGGTGTGTAGGCCTTTCTTTATAACACCTCCGATTCTGTGGTACATTAATTTGATGTATCAGTGATGTATAAGTTAGCGCAAACCATTTAATCACCCTAAAAGCGTTATTTTAGGATTACGATACAAAAATCGATATTTCGGTACTGTTTATAAATTTAATATGAATTTATTATACGCATAAACCTTTCGGCAGAAAATCTCTGAATGAAGTGAATACCGCACTAAAACACGTTTGCTACCGACTGTCACACACAAACACACACACACATATATATAACTAGAGACCCGACAAATTCGCGGGTTCAATTACCTCTAGGATAGACTCCAATATCCTCTACACACTCGGGCAAATTCCAACTGTTCATTGGCTGCTGATTTGTGAGTCGTCTCGACTGGGTGGCCTGTGATTCGACACTTCTATGAGTGAGGGTCTCTAATTGGCCCTCAGTCCTCCAGATCAACAGTGAACCAATGACAGAAGCAGCACTAAGGTATAATTGTTTGAATTTTAGCATAACACGACATTAACCTGCGAATTTTACGGGTCTCTATATAAAACCTACAGTTTCTGCTTAGAAACAACTGTCACATATATGCGACACTATTAATTTGTTGTGGGATATGATATAAGAAAACTGCTTAGTCTAAGTAAGAAGTTGTTGGATTAAAATGGTGGCAGTGAATGTGTTAAAACCCATTGCGTTGGTTAGAAGAAGTAAGCGAAGAGATAGAGGCGAATAGCTACTTTGTTTGGTACTATTTAAAGATAATACCTGCATTAAAAAAAATAGTTTTGGCCTGTCTTAGATGTTGGGCGATGCAGAAATAATCTGAGCTGGTACTGACCGTTTAGCAGGATACATTGGGCCTGAACGCAGGCTTTCGAAGAGTGGCATTTTCGCCATACTCACAAAAGGGTGATTTTAGAATAGTTGTGTTTAATTGAACTTCGAGTATTGAAACGTAACTTTTCTCACCACGTCGGTTAATTTTATTTTAGAATTCAGCTGTGGTCGTCAATCATTTTGTATAAAAAAATATTATTTTAAACTCATTATTTACTTCCAGCACGATTTTGTCAATTAACCTTGAGAACAATAATTTTAACTGACAAAACTTAAATTGGACTTTTTTTTATTATTCAGCCTGCCATATCTCAAGCGATAGTTATTCATCCCGGGCTTATTTTAACCATAAGTACTGTTGCGATTTACCGCGGGGTTCGTAAAGGATAGCCCAATTAAAGATTTTATTACACTACACAGTTTTATTGATGACCACTACTTATGTCACTTACAATTAATCTTCTAAAATGGCAAATAATCAATTGCACTTAAAAAAATGTTGCTTCCCTAGCCACTAGTTTTTACACACCGCACACCTCGCTGGGCCTCACCTCTGGCGCAACTCTCGCCGCAGCACCCCTCGTGGTCCTCCGTCGCTGCACTCCGCCGCCGCCGTCGCACTTCCCCTTCGCCAAGTTCCCACTCGATGCCTCGCTCGCGACTCCGCCGCGCCCGCGACACTATCGCCCGGAACTGAACTCTTCGCCCTGGAACCTTCGTCCAGGGACTTCGCCGCTTTATCGCCCTGAAACTCCGCCGCGGGAAAACTCCCGACTCCGCTGAACTCACTGACTCCCTGCCCTGGAACCTTCGTCCAAAGGACTTCGCCACTCTGCCGCACCCACGGCACTATCGCCCCGAAAACTCCGCCGCGGGAGAACTCCCGACTGAACTCTGACTGACCTCTGAACTCTCTTCCGAGGCCACCGTCCTCGTTTTATATATATCAGCCGCCATTTCCAGAACTCACGAGCACGGCCGGGGCCAGTCGCGTCATTCCGCGCCGACACGACGGTAGAAATCTCTCGAAACACGTGTCGGCGGCTCGCGTAACTCCGCAGATGTGAAGTGTCAGGTGTCTTAGCTATCAGCGCCGCGCGGGGAGCGGGGGGAAGGAGGGGGAAAAGCGACAATCCTTGTAATCTTCCAGGCACGCGCGGCGGGTCTCGTTGCGGCGGCCACCAGCCAGCTCTGCACCTGCACGTGTCCCGGCCTTGCTCACGTTCGTAACAGTACTTTATATGATTCATTTAATAGGGAATATTTATTTAATACGATTTCTTGAACATATACCATTGTAGTTTGTCATGGGAAAAATTCATAAATACAAAATAAGAAAATAATATTATTTTATGTTTTCTTTTTTACTTCTTATTTTGCATTTATGAATTTTTCCCCTTGATAAACAGTGAATTGGCGCGTGTCCAAGAAATTGTATTAAATTATTTTAACCTCGCTTTATTCCAGCAAGTCCATCTCAAGAAATCAGTGAATGCCTCAACTCTGTACAGGGACAATGCATGTGTGCTGAGCCTCGTATCGCAAGTAAATATTTGAGAGAACTCGAGGAAATCTGGCTGTTTAGCGAGCCAATATAAGTATTTCAAGGCCGCAGACGCTTGCGGATATGATTTGCATGAACAGTGACCAATGCGGCATAATTTTATGCACTAATTATTAGGTTGAACTAAAGACAACATTTTTCGTGATTTTTTTTTCTACTTAATGTACTCGCACAACCTTACAACAGGATGTTTTATAATAAAATGTAGCCGAAGCGTGATTTTCAACGGAGTTATGTAGTACTTATGAATTACATGATATACGATCATGAACTCATCGTTATTTGTGCAACTGCAAAGTTGATCACACAGAGAAAATAATTTTCTGTACTTTTACCAAAGATTCCTTTGGAAACCATTTGCGAAGAAATAGTTTGTTATACTGTAAGAAAGATATTGTAATTTTGTACAACTTATGACTATGGGTATTTTTGCATATATTATATACGTTTTTCGAGATAATACTATTTCTTACGAAAATTGGCGCATAATGTTATGTTTTAATTGATGTTTAATTCAAGCATACAAATTTTTAACCGTGGAAAAGATAATAGAATTTTCAATAATTGAACTTTATTTTGTTTGATTATGCTTATTTATTTGCGCATTTAATACTGGAAAGCTGTACAAGGAAATTTTTGCAAATAACTTTTAACTATTAGATGTACTGGAACTGTATTACTGCGAATACTATTTTGTAGCAATACAGTTGTTTTCATGTAAAAGTACAAATTAACTAATATCCGTAATTTTACGTGAATATTTATGTTCCACTTACAAAGAAAGTTTCTGTGTATCAGCAGATTTATAACGCAGTTATACTTTTATTATGCTTCGTGGAATCAACAAACAATCTTTGTTTATGTCAGATTGGTATACTTTTTTTTACCGTGCACACTTTATTTTAACTTTCTTGTACGCCCGCGTTTTTTTCCAGACAGAATTATATTCGCAGTGTTCTGGTTGCTAGGCAACACGAAATTAAAATTTAAGAGACCGGAAGACAAGTTTTCCAGGTATTAATGAAGAGCGCTTCCCCCAACAGCTTGGATGGCGTGTTTATTAATTAAAAATACAAAAGCATCTGCCCGCTTTAGCATAGCGTTCAAATGAAAGACGTGCTGAAGTCTGAGCGAAGAGACGCCCCATTTTTTTTTATGGTAATGATGAAAATATCACCTCTACGCGTTCAAACTGCAACGTGAAAGTTTGTCAGGAAGTTAAGGCGGTGAAAGAGAAGAAGCTCCTACATTACGCGGTAGCATCGAGGCGATAGGGGTAGAAGGAAATGAACTAACTACCTATTAAGAAGTCCTGGCAACTTGAGTTTCAACTGTTCTAAGTACTTGTTCTTGGGGTTAACGGGCTGCGGACTACTTCCGCCATAGCGGAACCACCAAGTGTGGAGCTGCGCTCACTTTGAGTCCACGACCTTTCAGCTACGCCACTCTTTACAAGGATTTATGCATCGCAGAAAACTTACAGTTCGCGGTGAAAAAAACAAACAACAAAACAACAAGGAGCAAACACTTAAAAGTGGTCATGAAATAACTTCATTGGATTTTTTTTTTTTCGTAGTTATTTTACAACGTTCTAGCTGCAGTGAGAAGCCTAAGATGTACACCAAGTTCTGTCCCTGCCCGAACACGCCCGAATATTCACCTTCGGCCAACCTCGGGATTTGTTTTATTTTTGCGTAGGAAAAATGAATTCAAATATTAAAAGTGGTCGGTTAGGTTAGCTACATTAAAACACTTTAAAACACTATGGACGGTTAGTTAGGTTAGTATAGCTACAATAAAATAAACAGAGAAATATAAATATATAAAAATAAACCCGAGGTTGGCCAAATGTGAATATTCGGGCGTGTTCGGGCAGGGACAGAAATTGATGTACATCTTAGGCTTCCCATCTGCAGTACCCAGCGTTGCCCAGACTGATATATGTACATTGTCCGCGAGTTAAAGCAAAATGGATAGCGCCATATGACAGTGTGGTAGACATAGAGAAATGACACACAATTGCTGTTTGTATGTCTATGACCTATGGTTTTCTGCTTACCCATGGCGATCGGTTGAACGGTTTAGAAGTTGATGCGCCGCAGTGCCATCTAGCGGCGAGTTACAAAAATGTATAGCATAAAAACCTTCTCCATGAAAAAAAAAACACTTCGATGTGCCAACTTTCACAGCGATCGGTCAAACTGTGTCGGATTTTATCAACGTCATACATACATAGAGACCAAAATCCTATCTAGATATATAAAATATAATGTAGGGTTATTGGAAAACGTTGGTAAGTCCGATTTCTTGAAATATTGTGTTTTATCATATATTTGGGTTAACGAAAACTATTTCTTTATCGGGACGAAGCCATAGAGTGCTGAGCATTTTCCTTGTTGCTGTTTTAAACATCATCAAACTCGGCAAATACTACTTCGTTCATTGCTGACAGCAAAATACTTGTACCTATTTCAGTAAAGCGCTAACTTTTGACGTGACAACGTCTAATAAATTGATGAACGCCGGCTGCATGCACGAAAAAGTGTCCCGTAACGCACATTGTCCGTTACGCTTTGTCCCGTTACGCACATTAAACGCTTGCGCCGCATCTATATCTCTCTTTCACTCGATTGGAACAACCATCGATTTGACTTTTTCGAGGCACATTAAACTTGAAACACTCCAATTCGTTTCCTACTTTTCCTATCATCGTCCTATCATTAACAGAATAACACAGATTGGAAGAAGTTAAATAGCAAACATGTACAAAAGTTATAGTTAAAATCATCTCTTCGTTAAAGTAATAAACATATTTGAATTAATGAGTGCAAATAAAAGTAAATTTATGAATTAAATTGTAGATTTCATTTCACTCCTTCTTTGTATCCATACAAAATAGTGATAATTCAATAAAACTTATTCAATTTTATTCACAAAAGTATGCAAAAATTTCATCAATGTTTTGTTATGACGTTGTCACGTTAAACTATCGTCCGTAAACTGACTTTACAGACAACCAATTTTTTTACAGTAACCCCACGATACGTATTTATACGTAAATGTATATGGGTAATCTCATTATAGCGCCGTTTTGAGAGAACGAACGACTGAAAAGTAATCAAGCAGACGGTTGTGTCAAAGTGGTCTTAAGTTAGTCTTCACTTTTCCCCCAGTACAATAAAAAGTCGTTCAAAAGTATGTTTTGGACCTATCAGCTCATGATTTAATATTTTAGATACGTATGGTTCATTATAACAATTTTTCAAGTGATTGATTTGTGTGGATTGCATGGGCTAATTAGTAGTGACAGTTTTTATTTAAAAATACAGATATACGTTTTAAAAATATATTGGGTATTACAGATTAAAGTACGCCTCGAACCACTCGGGAAAACATATTCATGACTAATAAATAGAGACCGGAAAATTTCACGGATTCCTTTCGAGACAGGCTGGAATCCAAACTCGTTTAGCTTAATGCTGCGTAAGTGATTGGACCGCAATTTACCTGAAGGACTCTGAGCCAATGGAAAACACTCAACAAAAGAAGTATCGAATCATAAGAATCGCAGTAAACAGGTCCCGAGTCGGTAGCCAATGACCAGGTGATAGTTGCCCGAGTACATAGAGAATCGTGGAGTCTATCCTAGTGGTCATTGAAACCGCGAATTTTTCCAGTCCCTACTCATAAATTAAGCCTAAATGAGAGGATTAATTGCCAAAGGTTGGAAATCAGCCAACGAGTCTCATTTTATGAATGCGAACCCTCGGCGAATACGGCTAAGAACTTGATACGGCGGAAGGGGGTGGAAGGGGGGAAGTAATGTCGGAAAATTGAACTATCAGTTACGTTTACTCTGACTTGACATGTGACTAATAGTCCAGGAAACCAAGACTTAAAAAGGCACAAACCTGTGAAAAATTTGTCCAAAGCTGAATTTTTGCACAGTTGTAGATTTGACTATGCTTAATAACATACCGAAAGTTTACCGCTGTAGACCTTGTGCGTATCACCGAAAATTTGCATTTAAGTCCTAGATGACAGCGACTTACATCAGCCCATTAAAATGCTACCCATTTGTACAGTTTTTAATTTAGACTGTCCATAAAACTACCAAAATAATCTTGAGACTCTAATACAGCCATTAATGTTGTAAAAAGCATAAATTGTTATTTTCAAAGATTTGATATTAAGCGATTAATTCATGACATATTATTTTTTATCTTTGCCACTCAGATAAAAATACTATTTACACCAATTTGAAGAGTCCAATGCGAAAAATGTCCAAATAAATGTTTTTGGTTATACCTTTAGCTTTAAGACAGTATATTTATAAAGAGTCTAACGTAATTATTTGGCTCATTAAAGCGGCCCGAGCGTTGCAGTGTACTGCGGCCGTACTGATCTCTCACGGCCACCGCCGTTCCAGCGCGGCATTGCGACACACTGCGTACTGCGACACTCATTCAACTGGGTCTTATTTAGGGATTACTTAAAACATAGCTAATTCATATGAGAGGGTGTATGTTACATGTAATGAGATATGCATTTTTTTTCTTATATGAATGTTTTTTGATACAATAAAATTAACAATAAACTATTTCTGCTTGGAACTTTTAAATGAAAAACTCTAGAGGACCTCTGGTTTTATATCTGCATGGATTTATTTTGTTTCAAAAATGTTATTATTAAAAATTATCTTTTTAGCAGCAATTTTTTATTTATTTCTGATACATCGTTTTATTTTCTATCAGAACAATGCAAAATTTTAATGTAGCCTGTATTCGACAAAATGAAAAATTATATATTTACTTCTTTAAAATCAGTTTACTACATAAAAATTGAATAAAACGATACATCGTAAATGTACTCTGAGTTTTTTTTTTTTTTCACTTTTACAACATAATTCCTTTAATAATAGGTTTTTTTTTCCAGAAAATAAATAAAACACGATTTGTGTTGTAAAACGTATAGATAGCATTACATATTCAGTTTTTTTTTTTAAATAAGTTAATGTATTTGAGTGCTGCGCCTAGCTGACGTCGTTGGATTGCTAGTGGCAAAGAGCGGTGGTGGATGTTTTTGCAAGAGTTTGACCGTATTTTATGACCCTACCTGTGAGAGGGTGTTCGTACCAGAAATCCTAATGGTTAAGGAAACTATCCATTCTCTGTAGTCACGTACGGGTGTGCTACTCGCGCAATATCGTCAAATATCACAACTTTCCGGGACGTTCGGTCATTTATCGGTTAGCTGTGGTTTCACCGTAGTAAACGGAACAAAATATTATCTGTAGTGATTTCATATTCCTATTACCGTAGTAGTATGGCGTTTGAGGACAAACTAAGTTTGCTGTATACTGGGAGCCTACTTAAAAAAAGTATTTATAGAGTTATTAAATTATTTACGAAACAAATTTTTGTGGATCGTTTGGGAAATTATCATTTAGGACTTAACTGACTTGATGTAGGCTTTTGGACATACGCCATTGCTTAGCAAAAGCCTACATCAAGTCATGCACTCCCATTGCACAAATCTTTCAAAGATAATAGGACTTAACTGCTCGTTATTGGTGAAATCACAAGGGATCATCGGTAAACTTTTGACATGTTACTAAGAAACATTTATTCTACAACTGTACAAAGTTTCTGCTTTGGGATAATTTTCCACGTTTCTTAACAGCGAAATTCGTCCCGACCCCAAGCCGACTTCGGCATCCTCACAGTAGTACATACTACACGGCTCGGATAGCTTCAGGGGTCAAACAAATTGTATGAAACCCTTAACGAATATACCAATTTAAAGATGAATAAATATGCAACAACGTTTATTCTAAGCGATTTCCATGTTGGGCTCTTTAAGTTTATGTAAAATGTATTTATATTTCCTAAAAATTGAATGAAAGGTAATTCGTTAACTTTAGTGATTTAAATTGTCTATTTTATAGAAATGTGTTTAAACTTTGAACTTTTTATCACTATCCTCAGATAGGGCAATGTTTCTAGATTATTTTGGGTTCCATACTGTCAGTCTACTCCATAAACTGTATTTGCAATATCCATTATTGTGGATCGTAGCAAAAAATTGACATTTTGGGCTTAACTGCTCGTTTTTGGCGTGACGCAGAAGGTTTGCATTCGTAAACTTTTGATATGTTACTAAGAAACGTTCACTCTACAACTGTACAAAGTTTCTTCTTTGGGATAATTTTCCATGTATTAAAAACCATTGTTTCTTTACAGCGAAATTCCTCCCGACCCGAGCCTACTTCGACAACATCGCAGTAGTATACACTACGTGGCTCGGATCGCTTCAGCGGTCAGACTAATTGTATGAGACACTTAAAAATTATACCAATTTAAAGATGAATAAATATGCAACAACGCTTACTCTAAGCGATTTCCATTTTGGGCTCTTTAAGTTTATGTAAAATGTATTTATATTTCCTAAAAATTGAATGAAAGTGAATTCGTTAACTTTAATGATTTAAATTGTCTATTTTATAGAAATATGTTTAAACTTGGTACTTTTTATCACTATCCTCAGATAGGGCAATGTTTATAGATTATTTTGGGTTCCATACTGTCAGTCTACTCCATAAACTGCATTTTCAATATCCATTATTGTGGATCGTTGCAAAAAATTGACATTTTGGGCTTAACTGCTCGTTTTTGGTGTGACGCACAAGGTTTGCATCGGTAAACTTTTGATATGTTACTAAGAAACGTTCATTCTGCAATTGTACAAAGTTTTTTCTTTGGGATAATTTTCCATGTATTAAAAACCTTTGTGTCTTTACAACGAAATTCGTCCCGACCCGAGCCTACTTCGACAACCTCGCAGTAGTATACACTACGCGGCTCGGATCGCTTTAGCGGTCAGACACATGTACCAAGCTCTCAACAAATAAACTAATTTAAAGTTTAAGAACTTTGCAACTACTTTTATTTAATGTTTTCACATCGGGCTCTACGTGTTTTTGTAATACGTATTTTCATTTGTGCCCTTTTTTTCAGAACACCTCTCTTCTAATATTATTGAATAAATATCATATTTAGTCAAACGTAGTGAAAGATTTTTAAATTTAATCATTGAGAATAATGTTTTGAGTAAGTTTTGGTTTGCTATTCTGAAAGTATACTATAGTAATTGTTTATAGTGCCATATTGTTGAGTGGTCAATAAAGTATTATTTAGGACTTAACTTCTCGTTTTCGGTGTTCCGCGCAAGGTTTGCGGAGGTAAACATTTCAAATGATGCTAGAAAACTTGAATGTTACCTCTGTTTTAAATTTCAGTTAGGAGCAAATTTTACAAAGATTAAAAATCTTCGATGTCGTGGGAGTAAGAGTGGCCACAGCGCTTGCGGCTGTGGCTCTGTCGCAGTGCGTAGACGACATTGATAAGCTCGGGAGTCTCTAGTGATCCTATAAATTAAGCTAGACTTTTGAGAGATATGTCCCTGTAAAGCTTAAGAACGATACAACAACTTTTGTTAAAGAAATATTTGCGTAAGACCCTTTATTTTTAAGTGAATTGTCTTTTTATTGCCTTGACTGATGTAAAAAAACTTATTTCATTAATTTAACATTTTTTTCTTACCTTTAATATTAACTTTTAGAACTTTATTCATTATAAATGTGAGTAGTAGTACTTTAAGATTATTTTCATATAGCTATCGAGAGTCTACGGTAAAAAGTGCGAAAATGGGAAGCATTTTAATGAACTGCTGCAAGTCGCTGTCATCTAGGACTTAACTGCAAATTTTCAGTGATACGCACAAGGTCTACAGCGGTAAACTTTCGGTATGTTATTAAGCATAGTCGACTCTACCACTGTGCAAAAATTCAGCTTTGGACAAATTTTTCACAGGTTGAAACCTTTGTTTCCTGGGCTATAAGCAGTGTTTCGAATACAGGGATGCTCGGGGTGTTTTGTCGTCGACTCAGCATCTGCATTCAGCCGAGGGCGGGCGCGTGTCTAACGAGGACTCTTCAGGAAGCAGGATGCCCCTTTCTCCTTCGACCCTCCTGCCGAGGTCACAATGGCACGAAGGACGCGGTGCGACCGCACTATTGTGAACATGCTGTTACAAACCGCGCGACACAAAGAAACAAAAAAAAAAGATATAAAATGGTTCTGGTTCTGGTCCCCCATACATTTTCGACAGCAATACATATTTACAGGTTCGTTTAAATGTGATTTTATATTATATATATATATATATATATATATATATATTTGAGAACATTTTTGTTTCATAGAAATTTATTATTTATCCGGAAAAATCATTCAATGTACATGGACGTATTTAAAAGATTAAAAAAAAAAAAGAATCGGTGATCAAAACCTAAAAATAAATTAATGGAACATAATTTAACTACAAATGCATCAGATTACGAGGGCTAACGAGGGGTGGGTGGTAAAGAGGGAGGGGGCTGAGACAGTATCCACGTGGCTAGGTTACATTTGGAGACTTTATAATGCGCGGCTTCATAGCAGGATGAAAATTACAAGTCTGGAAACCTCAAGTTATGTAATTGCTCACATTTTCGTAGCCATGGTAACTCTGTACACGCAAATCTGCCTGGAAGAAAGTTATAACAGACTACAAGGAGAGACTATATATATATATATATATATATATATATATAGTTTCATTCTAGATGCGGAGGAGGCATGGTTATCGCTTGGCGGTGGTATGTTAAATAAAAGATAAGGCTATGGAAAATTAGCCGGCCACGACAGGTGTATGTTACGTGAGGGAGAACAGGGGTCCGATTAAATACCTACTTTAGGCGGCGCAACGCAAAATGTACTCTGCGCTGCGCCGCTTTGGCACTAAATACGCTTCGTGAGAGGTGCAAATGCTCACGTGACTAGTGCAATACGCAAAGAAATCTGCGCCGAGCTAGAACCTCGTCGCAAATGGATTTGCGCCGTTGGCGCATGCGCAGAAGAAGAAAATTGTGAGGGTGGACGTCGAATGTAAATAAATAGTAAACACATTCACAATGGCTGCGTTAGTTGGTGCTGCGCTTTTTCTAAATAGGAGAAGAGAAAGAGTACGCGTGCAAGACATAAGTGATTTCCAACTAAAGCAACAAACAAGATTTGACCGAGCATCATTTAACTTTTTATTGAATTTGTTGGAAGATAACATATCTCGGCATACAAGGAAAAATCACGCCATAAAGCCAGACACGAGGCTGTTAGTTGCCCTAAACTTTTATGCCAGTGGTGGTTTTCAGTGGATATGTGGAAACAGTGCAAATGTTTCTCAGGCGTCAGTTTCGTTGATTGTCGACGAAGTGACTAATGAGTTGATTAATCTAGTGCCGAACTTCATAAGATTCCCTAGATTGCCGCAAGAAAGGATGGCCACGACGCACGATTTGTACGAAGTTGCTGGCATGCCCAAATGTTTAGGTAAGTTAATTAAACGACTAACATAATATGTCTATAGTTGTGTTGTGCTAATTAAGTTTAATTAGTGTTCGTTGATGCCGAAGTTGACATATTTTAATATAATGTATTAAAATATAAACAAAATTATTTTTCTAATTATGACTAATTTACTGGATTGCACTTTAGGATTAGGTTGAGAGTTGTGTTATCATACACTGCCAACAATATTTTTTTTCATATTTAACTTAATGTTCACAGGTCTTATTGATTGTACCCACATTTCCATAATGGCACCTAAAGAGCACGAAGAACACTATGTAAATAGAAAACAAAGGCACACTATGAATATGCAAGTAGTGTGCGATGCAAGCATGCAGATCTTGGATGTGTCAGCAAAATTTCCGGGGTCAGTGCATGACAGTTTTATCTGGAGGGATAGTGTCCTCAGAGAAGAATGTAGCAATGGATTGCTTCATGGTGGTTTCCTTCTGGGTAAGTAATTTTTACATAAAACATACCACATTTGTTGTAACTTGTATATGGATCCTAAAAGCATAGGCGTGCCTACAGGGGGGGGCAGGTGGGCCATGGCCCCCCCTAATATAATCACTCAGATCGGCATTTTCCCTAATGCGTTCGTTAATATTCGTATACTTATTCCTGGCACTGTGACACTCAAACTGTTTTTCAGTGTTGCAGCCTGCTAATCAACAATATTTTTAAACATTTTATTGTTCTGGAAATACAGCCACCTTAGTTTATTTAAAACACGAGAGTAGGTAATTATAGTATGTATGGGGACACCGGTGGGTGGTGGGGGAGCCGGGGAGCCACTGCGGCCATCTTGGTTTACGTCACTTCCGGCGACCATCTTGGATTACGTCATTTCCGGCGGCCATCTTGGATTACATCACTTCCTGCAGCCATCTTGGATTTGACCTTGACCTTTGAACCCGGAGGCCATTTTGTTTTTCTAGAACTTTCCTCCATTTTGTTTTCTAGATCATTCCGCCATTTTGAGTTTCGTCCGCCATCTTGAAAATCTTTATTTATTATCCGATTTTAATGAAAAAAATTTAAAATTTAAAAAAATTAAATAATCAAAATTTTAAAATAAAATTAAAAATATTATTTAATTAAAAACCTACGCATCGAACACCCCACTCCTCTAAATTACAAATACATCATCTAGCACCCCCACCCCTCTGTTACAATGACATCGTCATCGAACACCCCACTCATTCCTGTTACAATTTTTCGTTACATCCACCATCTTGGAAAATCATAATTATTAACTTAGAAAATCAGGAAAAAAAATATACCATCGTTGTCTGCTGGAGGCAGCCATCTTATTTAGTGGAGACTACCATCTTGATTTCATCTGGTGGGTGTCGTCATCGGTTGTAGGTTTCTAAAGTATGTTAGTGTATGTAAGGTCGAGTTACAATTCTCTACCAACATTGTTATGAACCTTATAGACCAAAATCCACAGAATCCACAAGATCCACAAAATCCATAGTCACTTTGTTGTTGTAACCGACATTTTTTCTTAAAGTCTTATCACTTATAGGTTTTAACTAAAATATATGTTATCAATACTGTCGTTGTGGATGCGTTAGTTAAAGTAATGATAATTTAAAAAACATTTATTACTCCATCTTAGCTGACCAGAAATTTTTCATAGTCCTATCATACATGTAAACATACTAAATAAATTAATGTTTGTGTACTCGTGTTTAAAACTGCATGGAAGCAGATATTTAGGTGTTTGTGTATAATATCATTTCTTAGTGTTCGTGTTTGCGTTCCTGTGTTTAAAAGCTGCATGGAAGCAGATATTTTAGGTGTTTGTGTCTAATTACATGATCATTTTACGATATCAAATTAAGTATAAGTACCTTGAGGAATATAGGGCATTAATTAAAAAAAATAATAAGCGATATGTAGGTAAAATTATATTTACTGAATCAAAGAAATATATTGTACAAAACAAAACCCTCAAGGAGAGAAAAATATACTTGTCAAACGAAGCTATAAAAAAAACAGAAACTATATACAAAAACGAAAACTGTTTACAACAAAAAGACTGGAACTATACAACAGATAATTCATCTCCAACATAGCCGTGGGGAACCGTATGGATGCCATCCTCACATATTTGGCGCTTATCATCCTCCCATGTTATGGCCAGCTTATTTGTGCTCTCGCTATAGAGCACCTGCTGCCTCGAGCGTATGGCCCTAACTGCTACTCGTCGTGTGTGGTGATCGTGCAGGGCATCCAGGTAGTCACTGAATGTTATGCGGTTTTTGACCACACAGCGCTGGATACCCTTGGCCTTCTTCTCAACTTTGTCACCACACTTGTATGCATACAGTTTGGCCCGCAGACCGACAAACTCACTCATCACTTTCCCCCCACACTCATCCTTAAACTTTCCGACAACCTTTTTGTTGATGGGGGAGAAGCAAGGGTGGTCGGAAGGGTAGCAGCTGGTGTCGAACTTCTCCATGAGTGTAGGATCGGCTTTGAGGTCATGGTAGAAATCATCGGTTTGTATCTCGTATACGAAACTATCGGTGTCCATGTATGCCAGATGAATGTTTTCTGCATATCTGGGTTTCATTGTGCTGTAATGGAAGTCGTACATGAGTGTTTTTGAGAGATCAAGTACTGCGAGTCCGGCATAGATTGGCTTATCGAAAATTATGGTCTCATGGTTCAGGTGGACTAGAGTCAAGTTCGGTTCATACATTGTGCGGTCCTTGAAGGATGGACGACACACCAGTTTCTTGAACCGCTTCTCGGAACATACCAACTCCATTTTGAGCCTCCGCCTCTTGTTCTCCATCAGTTTCCCGAAAGTACTGTTTACAGCGAGCTTAAAGAACTCCTTCTCGAATTCGTTGGCTGCAGCCTTGCGCTTATTGGTGTTGAGCTTAATGTATGGCTCCAACCACGCCGACTGCTCAAACTGGAGGACTCTGTGTACCTTAGTAACTATCAACCCATGTGATACTGCTTGCTGGAGGTTTCTGTAGTGTACAATGTAATGTTCCTTAATTTCTAGTGTTGTCATGAGCTTTGATTGTTTGGAGCCGGGCGGACATTGATTGATGGGGAGAAACGGAAGGTCTTTGTGACTTTCGTGGAGTTCAGTAGGGTACTCCACGTCACATTCGATAATGTACCCGATAGGAGAATTTTCTGGAATAGTCATGACATCAATAGATGTGTCTGACCATTTGAAATGTCGAATCGGAAGCGACAGCGACATCGCCCACCCGTACAAATTATTTGCATCAATGTACTGTAGATATGTGGATGGCTTGGACACATCATGTGTCTCAGGAACGTATTTGTTGTTACCCACACAATGACGTTTGATGCTTTGCGCTACACCCCCACGAATACCTGCTTCCACAAACATATACATATCGTAATCTGTCAGAAGCTCGAGTTGTACTCCTGTGGTGCGAAGCATCGCATCGAAAGCGAACCCAGGACAGGAAATGTAGTGTGACGGGTCTAGACTGTACGTCTCCAAGCAAAGACTGCGAAAATTCTCGAATACGTCCGCCAAAATCAGGACATCCGTCTTTAGGTACAAGTCAGCGTACTCCCCCAAAGTAGCACACTGAAACTTGTCCCAGACATTTTGTGCGTGAGCGTAATCCGCCTCGGAAATACCAGAATCAGTCAGAATATTAAAGAACTCATCGATAGATGGAAGACTAGTATCGTCTAGTCGAGCAAAAGAATCAACGAAGTCGTAGGGGAAGACTCCCTTGCGAGTAACCAACTCCAACTCATCAGGAGCGAAAAACTCAGCAGTACTGACAAACTTGTCTGCAGGCAAGAACTCTGCGAGCGAAGCAAGACCCCGACTCATGAAACGGAACGTATCGACAAACTGAATGCTGAACTTATCATGCAACTTCTTGGAAAAAGTTATCAACTTCTCTTCCGAATTAGGAATGATGAAGATGTCTTTAGTGTCGTACCCCAACTTCCTGATAATGAAGTTCTGGTCGTACGCCAGGTTGTGGAAGAACACAATCATCTTTTTCGGTCTGCGCCTGAGAAGGTTGCAGTCATTACATGCAGGTCCAATAAATTCGCCGGTGAAGTGATTATGATCACGAACTTTCTTTACGACCCCTCCAAACTTTCCTCCACAGTAGCAACAACACCTTGCTTGCAGAAAAGCAGTGTTTTGTGCATGTGTGAGCGGAGTCATAGGAACAGACATAGAAAATATTTTCTGCACGTCATGTCCAATCTCCACAATGCGGGATATGAATTTATCTTCTGCGTCACAACCGCGATACACTTCAGGCTGTGAAGGAAGTGAAGAAGTGAGGTGTACTGGAATCACGGAGTTATCTGCTTTCACGTAAATGCAGTAGCTGTACGCTTTATGCTTTTGATACTGCAGTGTGTATGCTTCATCAGGATTCGGGTGACATGTATGGATTTTCTCCAGAATAGCTTCAAAGTCGCAATATACCACGATGGGCATTTTATCACTGTGATGGAAGTTTTTGAACTTCAAAACAGGAGGCAAACCATTTTCATCAACCTGGGGCATTTCCATCCTAACAGCAGCATGCTGTTTACAGAGCTGACTGTGTTTTTCCAAACACTGAAGACCAGTAAGCCCGCTAACCCTATCCTGATCATCATAATGCTTGAAGCATCTTTTGCAAACATGAATAGCCTCAGTGTGTGTAGTGATTTGGGACCGAACCAGAGCAGAAAAATTATTGATGTAGGCGAAATGGGGCGAATTGTCATTGACCAAGAGCAGAAGATCGAAATGATGTTCTTTTTCTTCAGGAGCGACTCGTGCAGGAACAACATTCAGATTCTCGTCGATACTGTAAATGTTGATGGAGACTCCAGGGTTCTGTTTTTCAAACAGCGGTATTTGCTTGATTGGAGTAGGGGAGTCAATGTTGTTGAAGTTGAACTTCCCCTCCAAGTCATGGTAGCGCTGGTTGACACGTTCAGGATGCTCACCTTCCACGTACTTAACAAGAATTGACCACTTGAAGCACATGTGGTCTTCGAGGTTTTGCGGATTGATTACAGCGTATTTGTCTTTGATGGAAGTAGGTAATTCAATGTAGGAGCTGGCACGGAGTGGATCAAGCTTGTTTATTCGGAGTTGAAGTCGCTTAACGGCCGACAAAGTCCATCCGGACCCCTTACCCATGTAATCTTCCTCCTCCTTGCAGATCTTGGAGATGGACTCGGTAACTGCCTCCTCCACCCCATGAACTGCGTAGAGGGGAACATTCATGGTTTTGAAGGCCCTCTTGTCTTCACAGGCATCTACTGGTTTTTCGTACTCGCACTCAAGAACGACATTAAACTTCAGCGGTCCATTCTCTTCAATCTCCTCCTCAAGTTGGCTTATTATTTTTGCCTTGATGGAGTCCAGGTACGTACAAATGTCCTTGGCAGAACTTGACGTATTTACAGCAACATAAGTCTTCAAGTTGCCCTTGAATCCCACTTCGGCGGTGATGAAGTCATGGGTATTGGCCAAACCCGTGCCGGTCACCACCTTTGTTCGGCTGGTCGATGGTTTAGGCAGTACTGCTGGCTTAACTGCTGCCATTCTCTGCTTCTTTGTTGGAGGCGGAGCAGGCCCCTTGCACACCTTAATGTGGTTGCGAAGAGTGTCAGCCCTGACGAACTCTTTAGCACAGTTCGTGCAGGAATGTGCTATGCGGTTAGGGTTAAGACCGCAAGCCGACTTCTCATGTAGTCTGGCGACATCAGCACGGGCGAAGGCCTTATAGCAGAAGCTACACCGGGTGCCTGATGTCGTGGCGACAGCACCAGTACATGTTGACAGGTGCTGCTGCATCTTGTCGCTGCGTGCGACCATCTTGCCACATAGGTGGCACTGCTGGTAGTCACGATGCTGGTTCTCGGCACACTGTCGCTCGTGCCGGTAGCGGTTCTTAGCTGCCATGAAGGTAGCAGAGCAGAAACGGCATTTCTGCGCGGTAAATGCCATCTCGACAATCGGTAGACTGGTCTCAACGTACGGAACACGCGAAGGAAGCTCGACGTACGGAGAACTATAACATAAGAATAAAGAAAACAATGTAGCTAGATGTTACATGAAAACAAACATATCCTCAAAACTCTAGCCTCAAGCTTTCTAACCTAAACTACTAGCAATGTTACTAAATAAAAAAGTTGCAAACATAACCTCAAAACTCCAGCCCTCAAGCTTTCTAACCTAACTTGATAGCAATGTAATAAATAAAAAAGTTACAAACATAACCTCAAAACTCTAGCCATCAAGCTTAATAACCTAACTTGATAGCAATGTTACTAAATAAAAAAAGTTGCAAACATAACCTCAAAACTCTAGCCCTCAAGCTTACTAACCTAAACTGTTAGCAATGTTACTAAATAAAAAAAAGTTACAAACATAACCTCAAAGCTACTCCTTCATTCATGTACAATCCTAAAAATGGTAGAATATTTAAAGTACTGATAAAAGTCAAAGCTGAAAAATATTCAATGTTAACTAAAAATGATTGATTACATAACCTCAAAACTACTCTAATGCACAACCCAAAAATGCTAGAATTTTAAAGTACTGTTAAAAGTTTAAGCTAAACAATTCCTGGTTACCCACACATAAGTGTACAGAGAAAAAACTAGTTAGCTGATAACCTACGAAAAAGCTGAGAAACATTCAATGTTAACGAAACATGTAGCATACCTCAGAAAAAGATGAAGTGGAGCTGTAGAACACAAAGTAGCGTTGGCGGTAGAAATCGTGGTAGCAGCTAAACTCACACACGAACTAGCTCACTCAAACTCCAAGAACACAATGAAGCTCCGACAGCTAATCCCGGCCTTTTATAGCCGCGGACCTGCTTGTTCTTGGAAAAACCATTAGGAACATAGTATTTTTACCGAACCTACCAATAGGAATATAGTATGTGGAGGGGAAGTACCATTGTCTTCGGAAAAACCCAGCATGACTCATGCGCAGGTCGTAGCAGGTCTGTGAGGGGTGGGAGGTAGAAATGTAGGTAATAACTTAACATAGGAAACCACTCTCGGGTAAAACCACTAATGACCTAGGTGATGAGAGATTAGGTCGCGAGGCACTTCATGCATCGTGACTCATCACTCAGAAATGTCGTCTCGCAGTGCCGAGGGGACCCGAACAATAGACTTGACCGTGCATGTCACAACAGATCCATTAGTCGCCCGACTTTGTGGCGCCATGAGGCGCTCAGGTAGCAGTCATGGTCTACGGCAACAGACTCGTTAAAGTGTCATTACGAAGCACTCAAGCTGAGTTCGAGGAAAATACAGCTAAATATTCATTATAGATATGTAAGGAAATAAATAAAAAATAAATCGGGTAAGTTTAATACATTTGTTAAAAGTAAGACCACATTACAAAACTACAACATTAAAAATTTAACCTACATTTATTATGACCAACATTCGTTTAAAATTTTTTAGCATTTCATTGCGAACAATCAGTTGAACATCCACAGAATGACACATTTTGCTGATGTTCCAGGAACAAACCCTTTTCACAACCATTTAAGGAGACTTTCCTTAAGCTCTCTTTTCATTGGTCAAATAAAACATCTCCCTCTCTTCCCCTCATACAATGATGCTGCTTCACCATCACGCTAAAATTCTGTAAGACCAAACAAAATATACTTCCCTTAAACCTTATGGTAGAAATTTCATCCTAGGATGCTGTTACTGCATCTAGAAATTAAAAATTATATTATCTCATACAGGTTTTATTTACATGTTAGACTTAACCATCCTACCACACACTGGCTCACACTTACACACACATGCGTGCGCATGCGTGCACTGAGATTAAATACATACTTGCCCACATAATGTACTTTTATTTACAAAGGCAACATATTAAAACACATAATATTTAAATTTTGTGTAGATTGGATGGTACCAGGAAACCATACTGCAAAACGAGCGGACAACACTTGAGTCTTTACTATGATTGGGCTGACGGATTGCCTCTGAACGCCCTTACCTTCAACGACTTAGAATTAATACTTTTATCCATCAAAAAACAAAACAGTTTTACTAAGCAAACATACACCCCACACCCCTCAAAAAATTGTTATTACACAGGGCATTATTTACATGGCAGGAGACCGCACATACGAAGTGCGCAGCTTCAGGTTAGAAATATTGATTAAAATAACTGCTAAAGATGATAATTTGTTTATGAAAAAACTGCACATGAAATACAGACACTTGGTTATTTACACACACATACATACATACATACATACATACATACATACATACATACATACATACATACATACATACATACACCCTGCATCGCTTCAGATGGAAGTACGATATTTTGAAAACCACTCAAGACTTACATCTGTTTATGAAAAGGAGCTAAAAATTAAAAATTTTCAAAGTTAGTTTTAGAGATGAAACATCATGTGCAAGTCCTTGCATGCGAGAACATTTTATTACGCAATTATCTTCATTTTTCCCAAACCATAGGTCTGATGTCTGGATACCACACAAATCTCATACTTAACATATGCACTACGAGATGACTGCGCGCCAGTCCAAGCCCCCTGCGCTTAGAGACGAAACTGCACTAGAAGCGTTAGCAAGCATTGCAATTATCTCGCTTCAGTAATGCAGATTCACCTCTGACTAGGTGGACCTCCTGAAACACTAAACATAGGACAGTGAAACACATTAAAATAATGCATTTCAAAATAATTGAATAATATAAAACACTGCATATTTCTCTAGAATCACCACGCAACTGACAGCCCTTTCAATCACAATTCTGCGAATGCTATCACAGAATGCTATATTAAGAAAGAAAGGATCATTCATTCCTTCATTATGGAACACAGTAATACATCACATGAAGAGAAACAAAAAAGGAACACACTTCGTTCTTAGACTCGTGCCGCCTCCTTGACAGAGAGAAAAGTTTTTACACATAAAATAGTATATATTTATTTTCCAGCGATGAAGCTGTACTAATATCACCTTGACAAGCTTAGATGATCTAGGGAGAGACAAAGTAAATTAATTAACAATAAAAAAGTCGACTAAAATCATTTACAAACAATATACTTGATATTTCTTCGATTACATATTTTTCTCAATTTAATAAATGTGTGAACACAAAAATTTCCTTAAATCACTATTTATCAATTTTAAACTCTCATGTACATCAGGAAAAAATATATAGTTTCAGGCATTATTAGTTGTAATGTAAAAAATTCAAAACAGTTTCTTTGTGGGATGTGGAATGCTCACTCACGATCGAAAAAAGGAGGTGCTTCGCTGTAACACAAGGGGAGGGGGAAACCATCTTTAAAGTTGTCGTTGCTCATATATTTGGATATATAGTAATCAAGCAAGTAATAACATTTGGTGGTATAATCTCCGGCTGATTAAAGTTTATTTGCTAACATGAATTCACAAATTAAACGAATCTCTAAGTACATTTGCTTATCTTTTATAGAAAAAAAATGCACAGATTGATTTTTTATCATGAATAACCAGGAGCACACTAAAAAAACCAATGAAATTCTCGCCAATAATAGCCAACAGCACACGAACAATAGAAAAAAAACATTTTCTCAGTAATCACATACAGCATGCGGAGAAAATCACCAAAATATTGTCAAGAATATCCATTAATACATGTAGAATACCAATAAAGTCTTGACATAAAAAAGGCTGAAGTGCACGGACAAAAATCATCAAATTCTTGTCAGGTAAAAAAAGCAGAAGCACATGAAAAAAAAAACCCAACAAAATTCTAACACAGTAAAGTTGAAGCACACGTAGAAATCTATCGAAATTTCATGTGAAAAAATAGGAGCACTCAGAGAAAACCATCAGGGAGAAGATGTTTAAAAACATCATAAATTATCAATTGTTTAAGCAAAGAGTTCACAAGCTGACTTGTGCTAGAACTCTCATGTTACTTAAGCAAAGAGTTCACAAGCTGACTTGTGCTAGAACTCTCATGTTGCTTAAGCAAAGAGTTCACAAGCTGACTTGTGCTAGAACTCTCATGTTGCTTAAGCAAAGAGTTCACAAGCTAAATTGTGCTAAAACTCTCATGTTGCTTAAGCAAAGAGATCTGGCAGGATTTAATTTGAACTTTTTCTTAAACAATTGATAATTTATGATGTTTTTAAACATCTTCTCCCTGATGGTTTTCTCTGAGTGCTCCTATTTTTTCACATGAAATTTCGATAGATTTCTACGTGTGCTTCAACTTTACTGTGTTAGAATTTTGTTGGGTTTTTTTTTTCATGTGCTTCTGCTTTTTTTACCTGACAAGAATTTGATGATTTTTGTCCGTGCACTTCAGCCTTTTTTATGTCAAGACTTTATTGGTATTCTACATGTATTAATGGATATTCTTGACAATATTTTGGTGATTTTCTCCGCATGCTGTATGTGATTACTGAGAAAATGTTTTTTTTTCTATTGTTCGTGTGCTGTTGGCTATTATTGGCGAGAATTTCATTGGTTTTTTTAGTGTGCTCCTGGTTATTCATGATAAAAAATCAATCTGTGCATTTTTTTTCTATAAAAGATAAGCAAATGTACTTAGAGATTCGTTTAATTTGTGAATTCATGTTAGCAAATAAACTTTAATCAGCCGGAGATTATACCACCAAATGTTATTACTTGCTTGATTACTATATATCCAAATATATGAGCAACGACAACTTTAAAGATGGTTTCCCCCTCCCCTTGTGTTACAGCGAAGCACCTCCTTTTTTCGATCGTGAGTGAGCATTCCACATCCCACAAAGAAACTGTTTTGAATTTTTTACATTACAACTAATAATGCCTGAAACTATATATTTTTTCCTGATGTACATGAGAGTTTAAAATTGATAAATAGTGATTTAAGGAAATTTTTGTGTTCACACATTTATTAAATTGAGAAAAATATGTAATCGAAGAAATATCAAGTATATTGTTTGTAAATGATTTTAGTCGACTTTTTTATTGTTAATTAATTTACTTTGTCTCTCCCTAGATCATCTAAGCTTGTCAAGGTGATATTAGTACAGCTTCATCGCTGGAAAATAAATATATACTATTTTATGTGTAAAAACTTTTCTCTCTGTCAAGGAGGCGGCACGAGTCTAAGAACGAAGTGTGTTCCTTTTTTGTTTCTCTTCATGTGATGTATTACTGTGTTCCATAATGAAGGAATGAATGATCCTTTCTTTCTTAATATAGCATTCTGTGATAGCATTCGCAGAATTGTGATTGAAAGGGCTGTCAGTTGCGTGGTGATTCTAGAGAAATATGCAGTGTTTTATATTATTCAATTATTTTGAAATGCATTATTTTAATGTGTTTCACTGTCCTATGTTTAGTGTTTCAGGAGGTCCACCTAGTCAGAGGTGAATCTGCATTACTGAAGCGAGATAATTGCAATGCTTGCTAACGCTTCTAGTGCAGTTTCGTCTCTAAGCGCAGGGGGCTTGGACTGGCGCGCAGTCATCTCGTAGTGCATATGTTAAGTATGAGATTTGTGTGGTATCCAGACATCAGACCTATGGTTTGGGAAAAATGAAGATAATTGCGTAATAAAATGTTCTCGCATGCAAGGACTTGCACATGATGTTTCATCTCTAAAACTAACTTTGAAAATTTTTAATTTTTAGCTCCTTTTCATAAACAGATGTAAGTCTTGAGTGGTTTTCAAAATATCGTACTTCCATCTGAAGCGATGCAGGGTGTATGTATGTATGTATGTATGTATGTATGTATGTATGTATGTATGTATGTATGTATGTATGTATGTATGTGTGTGTAAATAACCAAGTGTCTGTATTTCATGTGCAGTTTTTTCATAAACAAATTATCATCTTTAGCAGTTATTTTAATCAATATTTCTAACCTGAAGCTGCGCACTTCGTATGTGCGGTCTCCTGCCATGTAAATAATGCCCTGTGTAATAACAATTTTTTGAGGGGTGTGGGGTGTATGTTTGCTTAGTAAAACTGTTTTGTTTTTTGATGGATAAAAGTATTAATTCTAAGTCGTTGAAGGTAAGGGCGTTCAGAGGCAATCCGTCAGCCCAATCATAGTAAAGACTCAAGTGTTGTCCGCTCGTTTTGCAGTATGGTTTCCTGGTACCATCCAATCTACATAAAATTTAAATATTATGTGTTTTAATATGTTGCCTTTGTAAATAAAAGTACATTATGTGGGCAAGTATGTATTTAATCTCAGTGCACGCATGCGCACGCATGTGTGTGTAAGTGTGAGCCAGTGTGTGGTAGGATGGTTAAGTCTAACATGTAAATAAAACCTGTATGAGATAATATAATTTTTAATTTCTAGATGCAGTAACAGCATCCTAGGATGAAATTTCTACCATAAGGTTTAAGGGAAGTATATTTTGTTTGGTCTTACAGAATTTTAGCGTGATGGTGAAGCAGCATCATTGTATGAGGGGAAGAGAGGGAGATGTTTTATTTGACCAATGAAAAGAGAGCTTAAGGAAAGTCTCCTTAAATGGTTGTGAAAAGGGTTTGTTCCTGGAACATCAGCAAAATGTGTCATTCTGTGGATGTTCAACTGATTGTTCGCAATGAAATGCTAAAAAATTTTAAACGAATGTTGGTCATAATAAATGTAGGTTAAATTTTTAATGTTGTAGTTTTGTAATGTGTTCTTACTTTTAACAAATGTATTAAACTTACCCGATTTATTTTTTATTTATTTCCTTACATATCTATAATGAATATTTAGCTGTATTTTCCTCGAACTCAGCTTGAGTGCTTCGTAATGACACTTTAACGAGTCTGTTGCCGTAGACCATGACTGCTACCTGAGCGCCTCATGGCGCCACAAAGTCGGGCGACTAATGGATCTGTTGTGACATGCACGGTCAAGTCTATTGTTCGGGTCCCCTCGGCACTGCGAGACGACATTTCTGAGTGATGAGTCACGATGCATGAAGTGCCTCGCGACCTAATCTCTCATCACCTAGGTCATTAGTGGTTTTACCCGAGAGTGGTTTCCTATGTTAAGTTATTACCTACATTTCTACCTCCCACCCCTCACAGACCTGCTACGACCTGCGCATGAGTCATGCTGGGTTTTTCCGAAGACAATGGTACTTCCCCTCCACATACTATATTCCTATTGGTAGGTTCGGTAAAAATACTATGTTCCTAATGGTTTTTCCAAGAACAAGCAGGTCCGCGGCTATAAAAGGCCGGGATTAGCTGTCGGAGCTTCATTGTGTTCTTGGAGTTTGAGTGAGCTAGTTCGTGTGTGAGTTTAGCTGCTACCACGATTTCTACCGCCAACGCTACTTTGTGTTCTACAGCTCCACTTCATCTTTTTCTGAGGTATGCTACATGTTTCGTTAACATTGAATGTTTCTCAGCTTTTTCGTAGGTTATCAGCTAACTAGTTTTTTCTCTGTACACTTATGTGTGGGTAACCAGGAATTGTTTAGCTTAAACTTTTAACAGTACTTTAAAATTCTAGCATTTTTGGGTTGTGCATTAGAGTAGTTTTGAGGTTATGTAATCAATCATTTTTAGTTAACATTGAATATTTTTCAGCTTTGACTTTTATCAGTACTTTAAATATTCTACCATTTTTAGGATTGTACATGAATGAAGGAGTAGCTTTGAGGTTATGTTTGTAACTTTTTTTTATTTAGTAACATTGCTAACAGTTTAGGTTAGTAAGCTTGAGGGCTAGAGTTTTGAGGTTATGTTTGCAACTTTTTTTATTTAGTAACATTGCTATCAAGTTAGGTTATTAAGCTTGATGGCTAGAGTTTTGAGGTTATGTTTGTAACTTTTTTATTTATTACATTGCTATCAAGTTAGGTTAGAAAGCTTGAGGGCTAGAGTTTTGAGGTTATGTTTGCAACTTTTTTATTTAGTAACATTGCTAGTAGTTTAGGTTAGAAAGCTTGAGGCTAGAGTTTTGAGGATATGTTTGTTTTCATGTAACATCTAGCTACATTGTTTTCTTTATTCTTATGTTATAGTTCTCCGTACGTCGAGCTTCCTTCGCGTGTTCCGTACGTTGAGACCAGTCTACCGATTGTCGAGATGGCATTTACCGCGCATAAATGCCGTTTCTGCTCTGCTACCTTCACGGCAGCTAAGAACCGCTACCGGCACGAGCGACAGTGTGCCGAGAACCAGCATCGTGACTACCAGCAGTGCCACCTATGTGGCAAGATGGTCGCACGCAGCGACAAGATGCAGCAGCACCTGTCAACATGTACTGGTGCTGTCGCCACGACATCAGGCACCCGGTGTAGCTTCTGCTATAAGGCCTTCGCCCGTGCTGATGTCGCCAGACTACATGAGAAGTCGGCTTGCGGTCTTAACCCTAACCGCATAGCACATTCCTGCACGAACTGTGCTAAAGAGTTCGTCAGGGCTGACACTCTTCGCAACCACATTAAGGTGTGCAAGGGGCCTGCTCCGCCTCCAACAAAGAAGCAGAGAATGGCAGCAGTTAAGCCAGCAGTACTGCCTAAACCATCGACCAGCCGAACAAAGGTGGTGACCGGCACGGGTTTGGCCAATACCCATGACTTCATCACCGCCGAAGTGGGATTCAAGGGCAACTTGAAGACTTATGTTGCTGTAAATACGTCAAGTTCTGCCAAGGACATTTGTACGTACCTGGACTCCATCAAGGCAAAAATAATAAGCCAACTTGAGGAGGAGATTGAAGAGAATGGACCGCTGAAGTTTAATGTCGTTCTTGAGTGCGACTACGAAAAACCAGTAGATGCCTGTGAAGACAAGAGGGCCTTCAAAACCATGAATGTTCCCCTCTACGCAGTTCATGGGGTGGAGGAGGCAGTTACCGAGTCCATCTCCAAGATCTGCAAGGAGGAGGAAGATTACATGGGTAAGGGGTCCGGATGGACTTTGTCGGCCGTTAAGCGACTTCAACTCCGAATAAACAAGCTTGATCCACTCCGTGCCAGCTCCTACATTGAATTACCTACTTCCATCAAAGACAAATACGCTGTAATCAATCCGCAAAACCTCGAAGACCACATGTGCTTCAAGTGGTCAATTCTTGTTAAGTACGTGGAAGGTGAGCATCCTGAACGTGTCAACCAGCGCTACCATGACTTGGAGGGGAAGTTCAACTTCAACAACATTGACTCCCCTACTCCAATCAAGCAAATACCGCTGTTTGAAAAACAGAACCCTGGAGTCTCCATCAACATTTACAGTATCGACGAGAATCTGAATGTTGTTCCTGCACGAGTCGCTCCTGAAGAAAAAGAACATCATTTCGATCTTCTGCTCTTGGTCAATGACAATTCGCCCCATTTCGCCTACATCAATAATTTTTCTGCTCTGGTTCGGTCCCAAATCACTACACACACTGAGGCTATTCATGTTTGCAAAAGATGCTTCAAGCATTATGATGATCAGGATAGGGTTAGCGGGCTTACTGGTCTTCAGTGTTTGGAAAAACACAGTCAGCTCTGTAAACAGCATGCTGCTGTTAGGATGGAAATGCCCCAGGTTGATGAAAATGGTTTGCCTCCTGTTTTGAAGTTCAAAAACTTCCATCACAGTGATAAAATGCCCATCGTGGTATATTGCGACTTTGAAGCTATTCTGGAGAAAATCCATACATGTCACCCGAATCCTGATGAAGCATACACACTGCAGTATCAAAAGCATAAAGCGTACAGCTACTGCATTTACGTGAAAGCAGATAACTCCGTGATTCCAGTACACCTCACTTCTTCACTTCCTTCACAGCCTGAAGTGTATCGCGGTTGTGACGCAGAAGATAAATTCATATCCCGCATTGTGGAGATTGGACATGACGTGCAGAAAATATTTTCTATGTCTGTTCCTATGACTCCGCTCACACATGCACAAAACACTGCTTTTCTGCAAGCAAGGTGTTGTTGCTACTGTGGAGGAAAGTTTGGAGGGGTCGTAAAGAAAGTTCGTGATCATAATCACTTCACCGGCGAATTTATTGGACCTGCATGTAATGACTGCAACCTTCTCAGGCGCAGACCGAAAAAGATGATTGTGTTCTTCCACAACCTGGCGTACGACCAGAACTTCATTATCAGGAAGTTGGGGTACGACACTAAAGACATCTTCATCATTCCTAATTCGGAAGAGAAGTTGATAACTTTTTCCAAGAAGTTGCATGATAAGTTCAGCATTCAGTTTGTCGATACGTTCCGTTTCATGAGTCGGGGTCTTGCTTCGCTCGCAGAGTTCTTGCCTGCAGACAAGTTTGTCAGTACTGCTGAGTTTTTCGCTCCTGATGAGTTGGAGTTGGTTACTCGCAAGGGAGTCTTCCCCTACGACTTCGTTGATTCTTTTGCTCGACTAGACGATACTAGTCTTCCATCTATCGATGAGTTCTTTAATATTCTGACTGATTCTGGTATTTCCGAGGCGGATTACGCTCACGCACAAAATGTCTGGGACAAGTTTCAGTGTGCTACTTTGGGGGAGTACGCTGACTTGTACCTAAAGACGGATGTCCTGATTTTGGCGGACGTATTCGAGAATTTTCGCAGTCTTTGCTTGGAGACGTACAGTCTAGACCCGTCACACTACATTTCCTGTCCTGGGTTCGCTTTCGATGCGATGCTTCGCACCACAGGAGTACAACTCGAGCTTCTGACAGATTACGATATGTATATGTTTGTGGAAGCAGGTATTCGTGGGGGTGTAGCGCAAAGCATCAAACGTCATTGTGTGGGTAACAACAAATACGTTCCTGAGACACATGATGTGTCCAAGCCATCCACATATCTACAGTACATTGATGCAAATAATTTGTACGGGTGGGCGATGTCGCTGTCGCTTCCGATTCGACATTTCAAATGGTCAGACACATCTATTGATGTCATGACTATTCCAGAAAATTCTCCTATCGGGTACATTATCGAATGTGACGTGGAGTACCCTACTGAACTCCACGAAAGTCACAAAGACCTTCCGTTTCTCCCCATCAATCAATGTCCGCCCGGCTCCAAACAATCAAAGCTCATGACAACACTAGAAATTAAGGAACATTACATTGTACACTACAGAAACCTCCAGCAAGCAGTATCACATGGGTTGATAGTTACTAAGGTACACAGAGTCCTCCAGTTTGAGCAGTCGGCGTGGTTGGAGCCATACATTAAGCTCAACACCAATAAGCGCAAGGCTGCAGCCAACGAATTCGAGAAGGAGTTCTTTAAGCTCGCTGTAAACAGTACTTTCGGGAAACTGATGGAGAACAAGAGGCGGAGGCTCAAAATGGAGTTGGTATGTTCCGAGAAGCGGTTCAAGAAACTGGTGTGTCGTCCATCCTTCAAGGACCGCACAATGTATGAACCGAACTTGACTCTAGTCCACCTGAACCATGAGACCATAATTTTCGATAAGCCAATCTATGCCGGACTCGCAGTACTTGATCTCTCAAAAACACTCATGTACGACTTCCATTACAGCACAATGAAACCCAGATATGCAGAAAACATTCATCTGGCATACATGGACACCGATAGTTTCGTATACGAGATACAAACCGATGATTTCTACCATGACCTCAAAGCCGATCCTACACTCATGGAGAAGTTCGACACCAGCTGCTACCCTTCCGACCACCCTTGCTTCTCCCCCATCAACAAAAAGGTTGTCGGAAAGTTTAAGGATGAGTGTGGGGGGAAAGTGATGAGTGAGTTTGTCGGTCTGCGGGCCAAACTGTATGCATACAAGTGTGGTGACAAAGTTGAGAAGAAGGCCAAGGGTATCCAGCGCTGTGTGGTCAAAAACCGCATAACATTCAGTGACTACCTGGATGCCCTGCACGATCACCACACACGACGAGTAGCAGTTAGGGCCATACGCTCGAGGCAGCAGGTGCTCTATAGCGAGAGCACAAATAAGCTGGCCATAACATGGGAGGATGATAAGCGCCAAATATGTGAGGATGGCATCCATACGGTTCCCCACGGCTATGTTGGAGATGAATTATCTGTTGTATAGTTCCAGTCTTTTTGTTGTAAACAGTTTTCGTTTTTGTATATAGTTTCTGTTTTTTTTATAGCTTCGTTTGACAAGTATATTTTTCTCTCCTTGAGGGTTTTGTTTTGTACAATATATTTCTTTGATTCAGTAAATATAATTTTACCTACATATCGCTTATTATTTTTTTTAATTAATGCCCTATATTCCTCAAGGTACTTATACTTAATTTGATATCGTAAAATGATCATGTAATTAGACACAAACACCTAAAATATCTGCTTCCATGCAGCTTTTAAACACAGGAACGCAAACACGAACACTAAGAAATGATATTATACACAAACACCTAAATATCTGCTTCCATGCAGTTTTAAACACGAGTACACAAACATTAATTTATTTAGTATGTTTACATGTATGATAGGACTATGAAAAATTTCTGGTCAGCTAAGATGGAGTAATAAATGTTTTTTAAATTATCATTACTTTAACTAACGCATCCACAACGACAGTATTGATAACATATATTTTAGTTAAAACCTATAAGTGATAAGACTTTAAGAAAAAATGTCGGTTACAACAACAAAGTGACTGTGGATTTTGTGGATCTTGTGGATTCTGTGGATTTTGGTCTATAAGGTTCATAACAATGTTGGTAGAGAATTGTAACTCGACCTTACATACACTAACATACTTTAGAAACCTACAACCGATGACGACACCCACCAGATGAAATCAAGATGGTAGTCTCCACTAAATAAGATGGCTGCCTCCAGCAGACAACGATGGTATATTTTTTTTCCTGATTTTCTAAGTTAATAATTATGATTTTCCAAGATGGTGGATGTAACGAAAAATTGTAACAGGAATGAGTGGGGTGTTCGATGACGATGTCATTGTAACAGAGGGGTGGGGGTGCTAGATGATGTATTTGTAATTTAGAGGAGTGGGATGTTCGATGCGTAGGTTTTTAATTAAATAATATTTTTAATTTTATTTTAAAATTTTGATTATTTAATTTTTTTAAATTTTAAATTTTTTTCATTAAAATCGGATAATAAATAAAGATTTTCAAGATGGCGGACGAAACTCAAAATGGCGGAATGATCTAGAAAACAAAATGGAGGAAAGTTCTAGAAAAACAAAATGGCCTCCGGGTTCAAAGGTCAAGGTCAAATCCAAGATGGCTGCAGGAAGTGATGTAATCCAAGATGGCCGCCGGAAATGACGTAATCCAAGATGGTCGCCGGAAGTGACGTAAACCAAGATGGCCGCAGTGGCTCCCCGGCTCCCCCACCACCCACCGGTGTCCCCATACATACTATAATTACCTACTCACGAGGTCCCTTAAAATGGCCAAGCAATAAAATTTTTTTAAGAGGTTTGTTAAAGTTCTGTTGTCTGAATTGCTGTGTTTGCATTCACTAAAAAGAAGTTCATTTCAAGGTAGATCTGGACCAAGCTATTGGAAAATTCGAGAGGGAAAAATGTGTAAGTAGGTAGGTACCTACCCTTTAAACATTGTCTATGGAAAAAAAAAAAAAACATATTTTCAAGATTGTTAAAATTATACGGATATAAATATTAACTAGTAAACATATCTCGATACTGCACAACAATATAAACACGACAATGAATGAATGTATTTAGCTATTTAACATTCTAAATTCAGCTTCTGATTTAAAAATTTAGCAGGGCCCCCCCTAATGGAAATTTCTGGGCACGCCTATGCCTAAAAGTTAGGTAGTGTTACAACAAATATTGTCAGCATATCTGTAATAATATTCGTTTCAATAATACATACTTAGAACTATGCTGTCGTGTTTTATAATTGGGTCAAGTAAATTTTCACATAGGTATGATTAGCTTTTTATTTTTTTAAATGTTAAAATTTGCACTCGTTCATAGTGTTTGAAAGTTATAAATTTTAATTATTTGGTATGTTTGGGTTGTAATTATGCCTCTGCAGTATTCTGAATTAAATTTGCTGGCACTAACATTTTTATCCAAACTTTCTTTCAATGTGAACTTGAGTTCTGTATATGTTATTTTAATTTCATTTTATTCACTCTGTTGATCCCCCAAATGTTAAGTACACAATTTTCAAAATGAATAGTTATTTTACTTGCTGCAATGCAATCTAGCGACCAATTAGGGAGAAATGTTAATCCACATACCTTTATAATTTTTGCATCTATTTCCTAGGAAAACCCCTGTGGTAACCATGTCATTACAAATTAGCATCACCTCAGATTGCTCAAAGTATTGATTGCCAAATTTTTGTACCAAATGTGATGACAGCAAATGTCATAAAGTGATAGGTTATTTCAAATACGAATGTTAAAGATGTTCTACACTAAGAATATTTCTTTATTCAATAGTATTTCAAAGCAATAATAAATTTTTCACCAAAATATTAAATGTCATTCTCAAAAGCTTTAGTACACCCAATCTTACATAAACATTTTCATCACGCTATTTTGGTTATGTATTTGGCTTTAACTTGCATGAAATGTCTACCAACAGCAGCAGGTAACTACATTTGAGAGATAGGTAGACCATCGTTTATCAAGCTCGGTCAGTTAGTTTTCTCACTTCTGCAAACCTACCTCAAATCTCTGGTTTAATGCTCTGTTGAAGTATTGATGTACACAGGCACAAGAATGAATTAAGAATATGTCTACTACGAAAGTGAATAGCATGTAGCAGTTATGCACTTTAGGAACTTTTTTCTCAATAGTTAAATCAAATATAAAGAAACTTTCTATGTGAGAGGTTGGGAGTATTAAGTATGGGAGACAGTGTTATTTAAATATTGATAACATAACTACAACCGGACTGCATTCATTATATACATTATACAAAAATTATGAATTGGTATATAATAGAATCAATTTCTGTTGGCAGGTGATAGTGGGTACCCTCTGGAGCCATGGCTGATGACTCCAGTCAGGAATCCTGTTAACGAGGCAGAGGAAAACTACAACAGGGCACATAAACAGACCCGAGCCATAGTTGAACGGTGTTTCGGGCTATTGAAGTCACGGTTTCGTTGTCTGCATGAATCAGGTGGTACTTTGCAATATACTCCTGATAAAGTGTGCAAGATTTTTGTAGCATGCTGTATCTTGCATAACATGTTGATTGAACGTGGAGTGCATCATGAGGATTTATTAGAAGAAGAAATAAATGGACTGTTAGGTGTGCAAGATCCTGAACATCCTGATCTTGAAGATGGACGTCTTATGCGACATAATTTAATAGAAGCTCGTTTTCAGAATGTAGTGTAAAGTACATGAACAGTTTTATTTTCACTGGCAAGGTTATTCACATTAAGTTAATGGGATTACTGCATGTTTGTTTGGATTTTGAGTTACTTAACATCCACCTAAGCATTTACATGCTATAACATTCTAGGTATGCACAAAATCATACATGCAGGAATATTTTACTGGTAAAACAAATGAATGATTGGCCTAACTAAAAATTGGATAATGAGCAGTACTTATCAAAACAGTTTTTCATGAATGGAGATGAATGAGATGATTATGTGCACACAGGCTTAAAAGTATTATCTTAGAGTTGTACACAAAATCATGTTTTGCAATTGTCATAATATAAAAGAGAGATCATGCTAAATATTAAAAATAAAGGCCTTAATACATATGTATTTAATATAAAGTACGTACGAAATACAAATGTTCCATGGTGGTGTTATTTATGTTCAGAACTCATCAACGTCATGAAGTGATTCCTCAAGGATAAATTCAAATAATTTTGACTTGAATGTTGAGTGTGTTCATCTATATCCTGCGATGTTTGGGTTAGTTTATTGAATAACCTTGTTCCAGCTTGTGTTATAAGTAAAATTATTGCAGGCATAGGTTTTTTTAATGTCAGCATTGTGCTACATAAAATGTTTCTTAGCAAGATTTAAAATATCAAGCACTTACAATTGCTTGATTAAGATATTTTTCTAACACAGCACTAAATGATGTTCTTTACCTTATTGCAATTTAAGAAGTGATTTAGTTTATATTGTGTATTATGAAATTTTGTAAAAGGTAATTTTGTAAAAGGAAATTTTGTAAAAGGTAAGTAATTCTAACTTTTTCCTCCTGTTACTTGAACATTGTGTTTGACACAAAGAAAATTCAAAGGACTTATAAGAATTATTTTATTTTATAATTGGTTGAAATGTATTCAAGGTGAACTTAATATTTCTTGCAGAGGTAAACCAAAGTTGTTTATAGCAGGATCAGTCAAAAGTGAAATACCTTTCGGGCCACTCCGTTGAGCTATTCAGAAAGCCTTATTTTCAATGTCTCCTAGTATATTGTTATTTGTGTGGAACAAGCATATGATTCGATGCTACTTTACTGAATTGCCAAGATTAATGCACAATTACATGAAAATAACGTTACAAACAGTTAATAAATTTTTTGTATATACTACACAGAAAAAAGTTCCAGTTGTCATGGCCCTTTGTTATGTAAGTCAAGAATATTTTTTCATAACAATCACGCCTTTTATCGGTGTACTTACTGCTGTAAAAAAGTTTTAGACCCTTCATAAAGTCTTTTGAACTCAACATACTGCAGTTAAGTGTGTTAATTACAACCTGTTTTTCGCCATTACGAATGTTCTCATGAATTGTACAATTCAAAATTGTTTACATATTGTGAAAATAATTTTGTTCTGTATTCGTTGTAGTATGCATGCAGCAAGATCGCAATACAGTTCAGCTTCCACAGTAGAGTTTGTGTTTTGTTTTTAGTGATGCCAAAAGTGGTGTTGTTCCTCCTCACCCCAACACTTTTCACCTTTGAATCCCTATACGAAACCCATATGGAATAAAAATTTTTACATTTGGTGTTAAATTCATTGAAAGAAATGAAACTTATTTATGAGTGAAAAGTTACCTATGCAAAAAAATTAAATGATGGTGTATTAAAACTTGTAAAACTTGTCAATGAGATGGATAACAAATATACCAAATTCGAGACTGCCTCACTTGTTACCCAAAAAAAGTATAATGATTGATGGTAAAGTCCAGTGAATATGAATGTTAACTGTTTAGCTTTCATAACAGTTTGTATACAAAGCATGACATCACAATCCAGGTTCTACAAGAACCTTTCAAATTGGTCATAAGTAAAATTCTGTGTGAACATAAATTAATTACAGCACACAATACTATAGTACATTTGATGGTAAGGTATGCGGAAATAAGTCCATGAAAGTACTGAGCAATATTGTTTGTAGCATCACTTGCTTAATAAATATAAATGTTACAATTTAATTTCTTAAATTACACTAACAAGTCAGCCAAATTTTTTTCCCAGGTAAATTGAATGTTTATCATATACTTAAATTCAGTATACTATTGTTTTACAAAGTCTTGCATTTTTGTTGGTTAGCATTATGACAGAAGTTCGACAATATACTTCGTAATAAAAATTTCAGAAATGGATAGCACGAAAGGATTACGAGAGACTTGTATTGTGTATAAGGTGATGTAAGGTTGGATGTGATGTGTACTGTGGTGTTTCAGTTTGTACGCACATGCTCAGTGCATAAGGATGTATAATGTTAGTGAAATTTTTTAATGTGTTTGATTAAACAATACCAGAAGTTATTTAAAAATTTAGCAATACCTATCACTTGCCCAGTTATTATTGGCCATGGTTATTCAAACTGCTAACCTGTAGAACAAAAATAAACTGTGTTAGCGCACACCTGTGCACTCGCCCTATGAGAGTTTTTTGGAGCCTAACATTGTGACAAGGGTAAATTGTACAAGCTTAAGAGCTGCTATTAAAAAAAATAATGCCATATGTCGGGATGACGATTAGTGTAACAGTTCACAACTGGAAGCTTTGCATTTTTTAATATGTGGTAATTTGGAACCAAACATCACAGTGCATCACAAATGCTCGTAATGTAACTTCACAAAAGTTTAGTGAATTAAATCATTGTTTTGCAGTTTGCAGGGTGCAAAACTTGCAAAGTAAAATACGGATGTTCTTCAGAATTTTAAATTAAATTTGTGGATACATCTGTTGGGAAAACTTGGAACTGAACAGATGTTACTTAAACTTTTTGCTTGCATTATTTTTGTTGCTCACGAGCCATTTCTAGATGGAATAAATCTTTTAGATTGCTTAATATGTGGGAAATTTCCTCTTAATAATGATCGATACTTTTGAATTTCACATTTAAATTTACACAATCTCAGGTAACTATGTTGTCTGAAGTATTGACAACGTTGCAAATTAATTGGAAATTAACAGCTTCTCACAAACAAAATTATTGGCTTTCAAGTTTATGCAATACAGCTTCACCCATGACATGCATTTGAAAGCTTGACCTTGATAAGCTTCCATAGTTACAGTGTCTATTTAATGTTATGAATGTTTTTAATGGCAACATTACCACATTAAGATACTTAATTTTATTTAAAAAGTACATGGGACACTTATAACTCTACACATACATTGACAATGAAGTTAAGTTTATTTATTTTTAAAAATATTTACAAGTTCCAGCAACGAATTGCTGATTTCTTTTAAAATGTCATTTTGCTGAGTAATTAGTTCGTGAAGAGAGTCATTTCTTGTACGATTTGAAATGCGTCTTCTGTTTTTACTCTGTGATTTCGGTGTTTCTGCAACTGACGCAGGTCTTTTACTTGTTGATGGTCCCGCCTCTACATCCAATTGCAGAGGACTCTCCTCTACACATGGTATTGGATTTTGTGCTGTGAAAGCATAGGAACAATGTGGCAGACTATTCACAGTGGCTTCCATATTATTAGGTGATGTACTTCCCATCGAAGCCACTGTAGTAGCTTCTGGTGGATTAGTTGGTTGGCACCTCTCAGCCACAACACTCAAGTGTGCATATGAGGAGGTCCCAGTCACTGAAACAAACAATTAAGTGTAATATTGACTTTATTGCTTAAACAGTAAATTTTTCAAAATATGAGAACATGTTAACACATTTTCAGAAACACATTTCAGAGCACTTTTAATTACATAAATGTGTATTACTTGTACTTTTGTTCTGCATTACATCATTATATACGAAAAACCATTCGAGAGAACCACTGCATTTTCTCCTGCATTAGTGTTCACTATTTACAATGTGTTGAGGATAATCAAGCAATAAGCCCAAATGTTTATAAACACATCTATATCATTAAACATTGTAAATTAACACTAATTCTGGGAAAAATTCAGTTATTTCCTGAATGGTTTATCGTGTATAATGATGTAATACAAAAGTACAAATAATACACATTTATTAATTAGAAGTACAATGAAATGTGTTTTTTCTACAAAGGTTAGAAGGGGTATGTAAATGAAGTTCATGCACTTACGTCAATTTAATATCTTACAAGATAACTGCTTTTGGTATGGAATATTAACAAGCATGTTATGTCTAAAGTTGCTCTCTAGGTTTTAGTTTCATTTCTCACTTTTCATGCCTTTTTGCAATTAGCACCAATTGTACGCTATATCATGTCACAAATTTCTAATTACCAAGTGAAACATTACCAATAGTTTTGAATTTGTGATTGTAATGGTAATTGATATTTCAAGCACTGCTACAATAATTACTTAAAATTAATTTCAATAAGTAGGGCTACCTACTTATACTGTCTTGCAGTTTAGAAATATTAATTCTACATTAGGCCTATGGCCTTTACACATATGCAATAGTGACAATGTTTGCTTCAGAACATGATTTATTCAGAATGCATTTACTGTAAGGATTTTAATACCATGGTAATTATGTTCAGCGTCAGTCTTTAAAAAACCAAAAGGATGACATTCCAACAAACATTTTTAATGTCATATGAAAAAGGCAATTATAGAAATAACAACATGAAAAGTCTACCATCAAATAATAGTTTAAAATGAGGTAACACACAAAAATTCACAACACAAAAACATTCTGCACAATGTTGTGAATATTCTAGTCATAATTTTGTTATGAAACTATTGTAACCACTGAACCACCTTCTGTACATCACTTTAGGTTCCATGTTTTATTTTTATGTTTTATTTGTGTGACAAATTGTGCAAAATACTTTTATACACCATTTTGTTAGAGATTAATTTTTGAAGAAATACAAATAGTTATTTGAAAACCAGACTATGCATAGCAAATAATACATCAGTTACATTATAAAATATACTGCTTTTATATATTCCTAATTTCCAATAACGAACATAGAAATATGTAACACTGATACAAATAAATATCTTTTTAATGGATTTGTTTGGTATTTATTACTGTACCATAACTTACACTTGAACTATTAGTGTGAAGCCTTCAGTTGTATGCTCAATGTGTCACAAATTCCCTTAAACAATATTACCACACATGAAAACTTTTGATAGTTTACTGATGCTGAAGCATGTGGTTTGTAAAGTTTAAACAAATTAGATATGTTGAGAATGTAAAGAAACAGTGTTAAAAGTTATTATAAATAGTTAACTTACAACTCATTGTATCAATTCCACCCTTAATTTCATGAATGGTTTGTGTTCCAATAACAGAAATAATCATCTCCTCAATATCACTTAAGGGTTTGAAAATGGGTTTTCCACCACCTGTTAAATTGATCTCCTTCTTAATTTTCCTTTCTTTCTCTCTTGTCCTTTGTTTCATGTCCTTCAATTTGTTCTTTATCTGCAAGCAAAAGAAAACATTTACTTTGACATGCCTAACTTCTAGTGATAATTATTGAACTTTCTCAACAACAACAAAAATAAACAAATGTACGGTTCTTGTTTCTATATTCTGTGGACCGTAAAACTTTCCACAACACATTCATTGTCTGAATGCACACACTAATACACTGAATTTGAATCTTGTTTCAGTGATGTACCACTAACGTGTAAGTATATGTTACAACTCTCAATGTCAGTAAATTTATATTGCAGTGCTTTTGAAAATTAAGAATCAATAAAAATTTTTACAGAACACTGTAGGCTGCGTTTATAAACAAAAAGTAATAACACTTGGTATAATGTAATTGGTAAATATATCTAAAATCAACAACACAGCCAATTATGGAAACTTAATGCAGCTGCAGATGATAATTAAGGTAAATATACTGTAAATTAAATTGTATAACGATTTCAGCAAATAATTACATATGTAAAACGAAACATCAAAATCAAAACATAACCTAATATGTCCTATTGATTTTAGCGACTTTTGCATACCATTAGGTATATAAAAAAAATGGTACTTGCCTCACTAACACTTCTTACACAGTCGCTGACCGAATTCACATTTTTCAATACATTTTGCCACGTTTCTTCTTTCGTTCCACTACAAACACTCGCCGATAGCTTCCCAAATAAAATATCATAAAATTTTGATACTTGGCTGACAAGGATTTCTGTTTCATTTCTACTGAAATTTCTCTTTCTTCTTCCCTCTTCTTCCATTTTACCTTACAATTGCAAACAACTTACAAAACTTCTTAACACGTTAACACACGTGGTAGAAAAATATCACAGAATAACATCAATAGAAATGCTACTTCTCGCGCCCAAATATATTTCACGGCCTTGTCGTTACACAAACTGCGTATCAGAATTAGTGCACCGTATGGATACCACGGTCATCCAAGTGGCAGTGAATGCCATGTTACAAATTATGTGATTGGCTATAATGTTTTTGGGAGGGGGTGCAAAGTTGCTCCGCTGATAGAGTCCCGCCCACTTGCGTCTTGCGTTTTTAATTCCATCCGCGCTGGCTGGCGCAAGTGCAGAGCAATTTTCGTTGCTCTGCGCTGCGCCGGTGCAATCGTTTGGGGCTGATATTTAATCGGGGCCCAGGGCAGCTTCTGTTGCAGCCAGTAACTCAACAAGCTTCATTTACGCTCCTTGATTTGTGTACCGTGTTCATTCAGTTTTAGCAATAAAACAGCGTGACTTCAACTCAGAACTCTGGGCCTCTGCTCTGAGCGACCAATCATCATCGCCAACTGTTTTAGCGTGTTACAGTGAGCACAACGCACACATACAGTTGGCGAAGCATAATCGTGTTATATATGTAATTTTTTTTTGATCCGGTTATCTCCAGTTTTCTTGGAATATTAATTAAATGACCTTTAAGTAGAAACAATCCGAAATATCACGCAAGAATCAATGGTGTGTATCGCTTAGCATAAAGATAAAAAATTGCTTAGCTTAAAAAATATTTGTTACCTCACATAAATATAAATCGGGTGTAATTTTGTTCGGAGTTAGAAATATGAGAGAAGATTTGTTAAGTTCGTCGATATGCACCACTTTTTAATTGCGTTCCTAAATGGTTTTCTACCGCCCAGTTGCCTCGGCACCGACTGTTACCTCATTCACACGTCGGGGTCCCGAGGAAAATTTAGCATTATTTAGTAAACAATAAAATACGTGTGTTGAGTAGATTTTGCCGTGTAACATAATATTTGGTTTTGTATGTTTATACCACGGAGGGAAAATAAATATTTATCTTTGCTTTTATTTTCAAAATTCCTTCTCTGTTATAGAGTTTTTTTTCTCTATATAGTATTTTGTACCAATCATGATTACTAGGGACCGGAAAAATTCGCGGGTTCATTTCGTGTTATGCTATAATTCTAATAATTATACCTTAGTGCTGCTTCTGTCATTGGTTCACTGTTAATCTGGAGGACTGAGGGTCAATTAGAGACCTTCACTCATTGAAGTGTCGAATCACAGGCCACCCAGTCGAGACGACTCACAAGTCAGCAGCCAATGAACAGTTGGCATTTGCCCGAGTGTGTGGAGGATATTGGAGTCTATCCTGGAGGTCATTGAACCCGCGAATTTTTCCGGTCTCTATCACTTGCACATCGCCACAACATGCTTGTTTGCAAACACCGACAACCACGGTAAGAACTGCGGATACAACGACGGTGCAGAAGTCAAGTTGAGCGACGCGGACTGTAGGTCGCCGCGCCGCGCGGACCAGCCCGCGATGGAGATGATAGAGCCGGGCCCCTTCTGCGGCTTGAATCACTCACTCCTCGCCTCGCCCGCCTTTGCGCCCCTGCGCGCACCCTCAGACCTCTTCCAACCCCCGCCTCGCCAGGCGACCGCTCTTATCGCTCGAGCGGCGCAGTCCACCCCCTGGCGCCTGGTGCCACCCCTCCCTCCCCCCTCCGGACATGCTAGACTCTACTTGCCTGTGCATAATCCAGCATCGTTGGTCGGTAACAAGGTCACAGCCTCATCATTAGTAGAGACCGGAATAATTCGCGGTTTCGATGGCCTTCAGGCTAGACTAAACAGTCCTCTGTATATTTGGGCAAATAACGCGAGTTTATTGGCTGCTGACTCATTAGGTCATTAGTAGAGGCATGCAGATTTCGCGAAAAGATTTTGAGACTAGATGAAAGTTAAAACACTATAGCATCGTCTGTATTTCGTGATTGGGTGAGTTTCTCCCAGGTACATATCGATTGTAACAACACCAATCATAGTGATTCAGTGCGGAAGTAAACGCGTCCTGAGTGGCTCGGTCAAATAAGGCAACTATTTCTCTCGTAGAAGGCCGCCAATCACAAGGAAGAAACCACAGGTGCGGGTATACCTTGTTGCAGTCGAATAAGTGTTCAGATCTTTTCGCGAAAAATACGTGCCCCTACTCATTAGTCGTCAAATCTGGTTTGTCTCTGATTCGATACTTGTTTGGTTGAGGGTTTCTCATTGGCCCCAGAGTCGTCCAGATGAACAGCGAGCTAATGGCAAGAGCGGCTTAAAGGTATGTGTAATTGAATTGTAGTCTATCGCTGAATGAATTCGCGAATTTTTTCGGTCCCTACTCATTAGCAGGGGTATGTAGCTTTCACGGGAGAAAAAAATATATATATCTAATCGTTCAGTACACTGCTCACGTTAGCGATTGTCCCCTTGTAACTGACAAACGTCTGCAAGAGAAGCCATTGCCACATTAAGCCGAGCTATTCAGAAAGCGTTTGTTTCCCGCACTGAATGGCTATGATTGGTGTGCTGACAGTGGGCAGGTACCTGAAGAAAAACCCAGCCAACCACGAAACACAGACGATGCTACAAAGTTTTAACACACAGCTGGTCTGGTAATCTTTTCGCGAAATAGTCCTACACATTCGATTACCACTTCTCTTTGTTTACAACTAGCTCACGTTTATAAAAAAAAAAAAAAAAAGTCAAGAGCACTGTAGTGCAATCATCGACGTGATGCAGAGATGCATGTGTGCTTCAGGTTTACTTCGCTACCAAAATGAATTCGCAAAATAACTGTGGCTGTACATATTGTTGCAAGGATTCCCCCGGTTAAATTTCTGTGTCCACCACTGCTGGAAGCATTTTATGATATGATGAAGATGGTGATGATGTCAACATAGAAAAAACAACACTCGCTAACTCCCTTGCTTGTGACCTCCGTGGGAATAAACCCGTCCGTCTCAGCCTGGAGAGGAGTGTTGGGGGGGGGGGGCATAGTTCACAGGGCTGCGAGCCACTTCCGAACAGTTCTCCGAAGTTCTGCCAATCGCTCGTGAAAATACATCAAATTGCAAGGATTTGCATATTATACGGCCGTGGAGTATTTTAAATAACGCCAACCTACCATAACCAACCTTTAATAATTTTCAGATACGATAACCTAGGTAATATTATTAGAGATCCGTAAAATTCGCGGGTTCATTTCGTGTTATACTAAAATTCAAATAATTATACCTAAGTTTTGCTTCTGCCATTGGTCCACTGTTAATCTGGAGGACTGAGGGCCAATTAGAGACCCTCACTCAAAGAAGTGTCGAATCACAGGCCACCCAGTCGAGACGACTCACAAGTCAACAGCCAATGAACAGTTGGCATTTGCCCGAGTGTGTAGAGAATATTGGAGTCTATCCTGGAGGTCACTGAACCCGCGAATATTACGGGTCTCTAAATATTATTCATTAGCCTAGGGCATGCAGATTTCGCGAAAATATTTCGGGACTAGAAGGAAGTTAAAACACTGTAGCATCGTCTGTATTTCGTGATTGGGTGAGTTTCTCTCAGATATCGATTGTAACACCAATCACAGTGATTCAGTGCGGTAGCAAACGCGTCCTGAGTGGCTCGGTCAAACAAGGCAACGACTGATCTCACAGAAGGCCGCCAATCACAAGGAAGACACCACAGGTGCGGGTATACCCTGTTGCAGTCTAGTAAGTGTTCAGATCTTTTTCGCGAAAAATGCCTGCCCCTATATCATTACACTGACCGAACCTAACCTAACCCCTTTTTACACGGGTAAACTTCGGAACTGCTCGGGTTGTGGTGGCGGTCTTCATCCCTGTGAACTGTAGGGAAGCCTTCTTTTCACAGACGAGAGAGCCAAAACACGAAGTTCCCCGAAGTTCATGTTTTTTCCCGTATCTTTAATGTAGCTATCCTAACAGAATCAACCGTCCACAATGTTTTAAAGTATTTATAATGTAGCTAACCTAACCTAATTGATAGGGACCGGAAAAATTCGCGGGTTGAATGACCTGTAGGATGAACTCCATAGTTCTACGTACACTCGGTCAAATGCCACCCACTCATTGGCTCCTGTCTTGTGAGACGTTCCAGCGTAGCAGCCTGTAATTCGATAAAGCATTGGTCGGGTGTTTCTCATTGGCCCAGAGTCATCCAGGTGAGTTGTGAGCCAATAGCAGAGGCAGCACTGAGGTATAACGATTTGTATTTTAGCCTATCGCGAAATGTATTCGCGAATTTTTCCGGTTTCTACTAATTGACCATTAGTATCCTTTTATCAACACTGCCATATTTATTTACAATGAGCAAAAAAAAATTCCCGAAGATGCACGATCGGGCGTTTGGCTCTCTCGTCTGTTGAAAGAAGGCTGCCCGTGAACTGTGGGCCGTCTCCCCGGGGGCGGTCACGGAGGTTCGCCGAGGCGTTGCGAGACGGGTCAGGTCACGGCTCGAGTGAAGCCTGACGCCGCCTCGCCGCTCGCAACAATCCAAACACGCGCGTGTCCAGTCGAGGGCGCAGTTTGTGTTGGTGAGGCGAGAAGCTGTACATCGGACACCGTAAATAATTCGTAGACACCTGCAAAATTCGCGGATTCATAGAGACCTTGTAAAATTCGCGATTTCAAATCACTAAAGGATAGACTCCATGATCCTCTACGCACTCGTGCAAATTACATCTGCTGATTGGTTACCGACTCGTAACACCTGTTGACTGGAATGATCGTGATTCGCTAATTCTTCTGTTAAAGATTTTTCATTGGCCCAGAGTCCTTCAGATAAACTGTGGCCCAATCACTGAAGCAAAATAATGTCGAAAGTATTTGGACTCCATCCTATCGCGAAATGAATCCGCGAATTTGACAGGTCTCTACGGATTCATTTCGTGATAGGCTAGAATCCAAATACGTTTGCACCTTTTGCTGTTTCAGTGATTGGGCCATGGTTTACCTGAAGGACTCTGAGCCGATGAAAAACCTTCATCGATAGAAGTTTCGAATCACGGAACATCCCAGTTAACAGGAGTTATACGTCAGTAGCCAATGAGAAGGCGTAATTTGCCCGAGTGCATAGAATATTATGGAGTCTATCCTATAGGTAATTGAAATCGCGAATTTTGCAGGTATCTAATAATCCGTTGTAAATGGAACAGAATTATATTAAATAGATATTTAAAATTTTCTAAATTTACGTGGAACCAACAGCATCACTAAAAAAAAAATAGTGTTTGCACTTTTACTGGGTTCGACTACTTACCCGGGCGTTTATTTAAAGTTATTTGTAAACCGTTCCCTGAATAGCTTTTCAGTATTAACTGTGTGACGCAACGAATTACAGCGGGCATTTCAAAACTGTATACAATATTATGTTTATAAATATTTTCATTCCTTAATGTTTTTTTAATGATGAGAGTATACATATCTATGAACTGTGCTACTATATGACCGCTATAAATACAATTTCACAACAATAGTCTGAGTATCTAGGCAGTATTTAAATTATTTTATGTTTAACAGGGACATTAATTTTAATGCTTTATCGATTTCAGATATTTGCTCGACGTATGAGAAAGACAATTGGGCAAAGAGCCCATTGTAGAAAAACAAGTGCGGCTTTCAGTTTGGACGAAGTGATAATTAAAAATAAAATAAAACATCAAGACTACGGAGGTACCCTTTTTTTATATGCTGAGAAAAGTCAGTGTTTGGACATAATGTACATATGTGGGATTGATTAAAATCTTCACACTCGGCCATCTGCATCGCCTACATTGAAAGTTAATGAGATTCCAGCATTGTAGAAATGGAAACAAGCTATCGTACTACAGAAAGAAAATGTTGATAAGTTTCCTAAGACAAAATTCTTAAAGAATTCACTGATGAATTTTTTTTTTGATATGCAGGTCGAAAGATTAAATAATGCTAGAAACCATGATAAGAAAAGCTTTACAGAAAATGAGAACAATAAAGAAGAATTTTAAGCTGACAAAACAGAAGATGTTGATGTTCTAAGATCAAAAATGTGGAAACGACGACGGACCCGTATGGATTATCTCGTCAATGCTGAGCTCTTCCGTTTACGTTGCTCCGTGCGATTAATATAAGTAGGGTAGCCATGTTTGTTTATATTATAAATACGTTAAGAATTGTTCAACTTATAAGAGTATGTAGTATTCTATTATTACTTTTTGGTTTATTTTTATAATATATGTAAATTTTACCTGTATTATAATCTCGAAGCTTACATATGTATAAAATTAATATTTCGTAACTTTGAAATACAATATCAATGGTTGCCATTTTTTTTACGTTTCCGTGCATTTTGGAAGCAGCAGACGCGATAGCGAAATGTTCAGAGTATCCTTCTCCATGATTTAGGGGTCAAGTATAACCATTAAACCAAATGTTATTAGTAAGTTTTCTTTTTAATTGAGTTTTAAAAGAAAATTGTCATATTAAAATGTCAGGGAACAGTAGACTTTTAGAAGTCCAAACTTCACTCATAGAAATTTAGTGTAATTATTTTGCTTCAGAAAAGAAAACTGAACATTTTGTAGTTATCTTTTATTTAATTGTTTTTAATAATTTTTCTTAAGTCAATTATTTGACGTATTTGTTAAAATAAATTATATATATATATATTAGAAATGCTATTGAATACATGAAACACACATGTCAAGTTTGTACGAAAGACATGCTTACAAACCAGCACGTGTGCGAACCGGCATTACATATAGACTACTTGCAAACAATGCCTGCCGCTTCTGTGTGTATACATACATGTTGGACTAGATGTGGGAGGAAATGCATCTGTCGTGGCCCACTATAAGGATTAAAATTTTCCTTCGAAACAAAGCTCCCTGGAACCTTATTTAGCTATAAGTTGCTGTATTTTTTTCTTATTCTGTCTTCACTAGTTCTTTTATTTTTAATTTTTTTAAATTTAAGTCCTTGAAGGGAGGTGGCCGGATCCCGCGGAATTCCCCCCCCCCCCCCCCCCCGCCCCGACAAAGACGCTGTTCCGTGTCAATATAGAAAGGGCCTATGTCCATATATATTTTACAAAGATAACCAGACAAATGGGGAGGAAAACAATGGAAAGATGTGGGGCGATGTCCCTGCGAGGCCCCGTGGTTCGATGCCTAGAGACCGGAAAAATTCGCGGGTTCAATGACCTCCAGGATAGACTCCAATATCCTCCACACACTCGGGCAAATGCCAACTGTTCATTGGCTGCTGACTTGTGAGTCGTCTCGACTGGGTGGCCTGTGATTCGACACTTCTATGAGTGAGGGTCTCTAATTGTCCCTCAGTCCTCCAGATTAACAGTGAACCAATGACAGAAGCAGCACTAAGGTATAATGATTTGAATTTTAGCATAACATTAAATGAAACCACGAATTTTTCAGGTCTCTATCGATGCCCGGTCTCGGCGGGCGGACCACAGTTTGCAGCACATCCTGTCGCGTGCCTCGAACAAGCGACTGGTATCAGCACGCATACTCTAGACATATTTTTGGGCGCGTTATGACAAAATTACGAGAGTGAAATTTTTTTCACGATGCGCGCGCACCTTGCAACGAAGTTTTCACAGGATGGAAATAATAAAAATGGGCTGGGAAAAGGAGGGGGGGGGGTTTGCATACAAATAAAAATTCAGTGTGTGTGCTTTTTTAAAAATCTTATACTTTAGTGATTGATATGTATTAATAACTGGTCCAAGTGTATTTAAGTAAGCGAGATTATGTTCTCGTATGTATAATGACGTCAGGTTGCTTGTATGCTTATCGGGGAGGGGGGGAGGTGGGAAGGCCGTTTTTAGAGGAAGATCGCTGATAATATTCTCTGAATACTTTTCCATTACAGCTTACTCGATTCATTTAATTGTTTTGTCTGTCTTGTTGAATTGTTCCTGATAGTTGCAATGGAACTCATATTTCTAAAACATCATTGCATGAACAATCTCAGTTAATATAATTTACGTAGGGCTTTATCTGTATTTTTTGATACGCTGCTAACCTTGCTGGATCCATACAAACCAGTCAACACTTAATTTAATTTCTAATTTACGGCCAGTGATTTTTTTTTATTTCAACCGTTGGTACATTACGTTTTTGTCAGTTTTTACCAAGACGTGTGCCAGTCTTTTGACGTCCTAGAAGAGCTTTATTTCATCGCATATTTTTACTCGCTGCAGCCTGGCCGCTGCTGCCTTCATCTGAACCAACTATAGCTGTAGCAAACCGTATGTATTCGGTACTGAGTAACGGGTGCGCCATCTAGTAACGTGTAACGAAACGTTACACACGGCTGCATTTCGTTACTCGCATTTTTCGTATGTTTTACGCATGCGCGCGCTTATTCGATGAATTTAAAAACGTACGTTACAAAGAACGATGTTTTTTTATTAAGTAAAGTATAATTTGGAAATTCGTCGTCCAAGTTTTTTACTGTTTATTAAAGCTATTGTGTGTGTAGACAAAGTTTGAGATTGGAACAGAAACAACGTAAGAAAGTATTTTTTACAAATTAGAAATATGTATGTATGTTTTGTTTTTTATTATCGCGTATTTTAACTTTTTTTGTTCTTATCTTAAAAGAGATAATATAATAAAGCCGGTCTAATGAGAGTTAATTGTTTCTTGGTTAACAAAAACTGTTAATTATCAAATATTGTTAATTGTTTATATTCCCACGTCGTCATACTGTAGGTACGCGTACGCAATACGACTCGATTCGTTGCTGTAACATAACATAGCATGTTATGCGGTATCAGAAGTAACGAGTAACGTAACGATACGATAGTAAAGTAGTACTAATTGTTATAGTAACGAATACATACGGGTTCGCTTTTTTTTCGTTACTTTTACACCTCTATAACCAACCTAGCCGTATCCAAGCATCACGCGCCCTTTCACCGACCGCCATCTTGAAGATCCAAGGAGCGCCAACTGGACACACACACAGGCCTCCCACGGCCGGGTCACGTGACAGACATAAAAACTCGGCGTCGACCGCTCTTGCGGTGGGAACCAAGCCTTCCCGCCTCGCAGCATCGGAACATTATTTTTTTTTCCTTTCTTAGGTTTCCTCTCGCGTGACCTTGGACGCCGGGCAAGTTGCCGGGCGGGGGTACACTCTTGTCCCCGACAAAACGCGTCGCTCCGTACAGGCTGTCCACAGTTAGTACTTTCGTACCAGATCTAGTACTTTAGTGGTCTAGTACATTTACGCTCAGATCTGGTACATTTTTCTTTAATATAATAATATTACAGTAACTCAAATATGTTTTATTATTAAGCGTAATTATTTTTAAAAACTATGGAATGTATGTGTGTGTGTGTGTGGTGTGATATTCAAGTTCGAGCATTGCAATGTCATAATAACTTCCTAAATTGTTAAAAACCATAACAAATTATAATTTAGCACATTTATTTTTCAAATCTAGTACTTTTTTCTCGCCTAAGTTGGTACGGAATATTTTTTCCCTTGTGGGCACCCTGGCTCCGTAGAGATCTCCGGCAGTCAGACGTACACGCGCCGGCCATCGGCCACAAGGGGCCGTGGCCATTATTTTGTGAATGAGGGAGTCCAGTACAACCATTATATCATTTTTTTATAATGGAATTTTTGGAGTTTTAAAAACGAAAATTATTTGTCACACTAAAATCACAACGGACAACTAGTACTCCAACGTTTACACATAGAATTTGTAAGTAATGATTTTGCTTGAGAAAATCAAATTGGACGTTTTATGTTTTGTGTATTTTTATTTCATAAATTTAGTAGTTTTTTCTTAAGTCAATTGTTTGATTTCGTTAAGACAAGTCATAAATACAAATAAGTTAATGTTTATAAATACATGAAACACGCATGTAAATTTTGCATGAAAGACATTCTTACACATTTGCAAAAGGGCATGAAATAAAGACTGCACTTGGAAAAACAAATGCTGCTGTTTCTGTGTGTGAAGGCTGGAATATGGAGGAAATACATTAATGTTGCCCACTAAGGATTACAATAATATTTCCAAAATGATGTATTTGTAACCTTATGTAGATAAATTGCTGTTAATTGTTATTCTGTTTTCGCTTTTTTTTTTCCAAGGGAAGGGAGGGGCCCGGATTCAAAGGAAACCACCCCCCCCCCCCCCACAATTCCGACGTCCTGAGCCACATACGAGTGAATATCTTCCTTGAGATTCCATTATCGTACAGAATTTGAGATATGTATTCTAAAAACAAAATTGCTACACTGTAATTTATTTTCTAAACGAATCAGAAATTTTCATGTAAAATTACAGATATTTCTAAATTTACACAATTAAGGGGTCGTCCATTAATCACGTGATGTTTTTTTAGCAAATTTTTAACCCCCCCTCCCCACTTGTGATTTGTGGTGAGGTTTCAGACTACCCCCCCCCCCCCAATAAATCACGTGTATTTTTTTGGTACAAAATATTTTTAAAAATTTCAGAATATTATCTTTAAATATAGGTATAATCTAATTTAATTCTGGAAAATTATGCACAGTGATAAAAATGTCCAGACACACATTAAGGCTGCATGTTTATTTTCACTGGCATAAAAATAATAAAGGAAAGGCTTATATGTGATTTACGCATGTATTCGGCGCCAAAATCACAGTCTTACTAGTGACTGGCAAGCCGAGCCGGGTGGTTCATGTTGCGGCGGGCGGGGATATTGTTGCCGGCTACGGCGAGTCAAGGTCACGCGGCCCTTTTCGGTTTAGTAGAAATCGCGCGAAAAAATAAATACACGCGATATCTCTCTACACCCCCCCTTCCCCCCTTGTGATATTTCGTGATTTTTCCCGACACCCCCCCCCCCCCTTTCGAGCCTCACGTGATTAATGGACGATCCCTAAACGAAAACAACTACTGTATCGCTACAAAATAGTGTTCGCAGTAATACTAACTTAGGTTAGGATTCTTACCCGGGCTTTCGACATAGGCGTGCTCAGACATTTCCATTAGGGGGGGCCCTGCTAAATTTTTAAATCAGAAGCGATTTTAGAATGATAAATAGCCTAAATACATTCACTGATTGCCGTGTTTATATTTTTGTGCAGTATCAACGAGATATGTTAACTAGTTAATATTTATATCCGTATAATTTTAACAATCTTGAAAATATGTTTTTTTTTTTCCATAGACAATGTTTAAAAGTTACTTACACATTTCCCCCCTCAAATTTTCCAATAGCTTGGTCCAGATCTACCTTGAAATGAACTTCTTTTTAGAGAATGCCAAAACAGCAATTCAGACAACAGAACTTTAACAAACCTCTTTAAAAAAATATTTTGCTTGGCAATTTTAAGGGACCTCGTGTTTTAAATAAACTAAGGCGGCTGTATTTCCAGAACAATAAAATGATTAAAAATATTGTTAATTAGCACGCTGCAACACTGAAAAACAGTTTGAGTGTCACAGTGCCAGGAATATACGAATATTAACGAACGCATTAGAGAAAATGCCAATCTGAGTGATTACATCAGGGGGGGCCATGGCCCACCTGGCCCCCCTTGTAGGCACACGTATGGCTTTCATGCTTTGTGTTGTCCCAGTGCCGGTGTCTGTTTACGAATTAGCGGAGAGCGGATGAGCAGTTCTGTTCCCATGATTCGATTTTAAACTGTATTCTCAAGAGTTAAAAGGAATAAAAACGCGTGTTTTCAGAATAATTTTTAGACGTGAAACGCCCGGTACAGTTTCTAAAAAGCACTCAAGGGACTTGCATTATACTTTTATCTTCATTTCTCCGCCATATAATGTTACGTTCAAGAGCGGCTCCAGAAGGGGGGCGGTGGGGGCGATAGCCCCTCCAGAGACCAACTTTATTGATTAGTGTATATTCATGTTTACTTAAATATTTAATTTCATATGTTAAACTTTTATCTCAACAAAAATTGCACGGAGCTACTAAGGTTCTGTATTTGAAACCTGTAATTTGTAAATAATATTCCAAGGCCAATATCTGACCACTTTCATTTTTTGCAACTACAGCAATAGCGATAGCCCCTCCCGAAAAGTCATCCTGAAGCCGCCATTGGTTACGTTCACAGATCAAATTTCATTGTTGTCCTTTACACGACGAGAAGACTGCGAGCCAGTCCGGAGCTTTGAGCTTAGATACGATTTTGCTCTATAAATATTATCGAGCGTCGCAATTACCACTCGTGACTAGGTGGACCCTTTAATATTGATTACAAGGCTGTGCTACGTACTTTAAACCTTTAGGCCGATAAGGAAGATGCAAGGTATATGGGTGGAAGGCCTATCCATGCCACTGCTACACAGAAAACCAAATTTCTCAGACTTTTACAAATGATTTATTTGGAAAACAGTTGCTAAGAAATAATTTGCAATTCTTCAAGAAATATCTTGTAACTTTGTACAACAAATGGCTATGTTTATTTTTGTTGTTATTATTTCACAAAAAAAACGACACGCCATGATGCTGATAACCATATCCTTTTATTCACATAATAACAGTCATTTCTTCCACACTCCTTTTCCTCCATTTACTAACTCTCCAAACTAAAGCAGTGCTACCAACTCGGTAGCTACAACTATACCTACGACACAAAATATCTTTATTGCCGATAACACCTCCCCTCAATAAAATATTTTTATGAAACAAACAATCTTTTCCTAAATTTGTCAAACAGTACACCACCAAGAGGCTTAGTAAAAATATCACCTAGTTGGTCACTGGTATTAACATAGTCCAACCTAATGATGTTTTCAAACAGTTTCTCTTTTACAAAACACTTCTTAATCTTTAGATGTTTGACTCTAGAGTTGTCAGTGGCCATATGTGCCAGCTTTATAGTAGACTGATTATCCTCTAACAGAGTGATGGGACCAACTTCTATTTTAAAATCATGCAACAAGTCTTTTAACCAACAAGCCTCACTGGCAGCTTGACTAAGAGCAACAAATTCTGCTTCAGTGGATGACAGAGCCACTGATTGTTGTTTTTTTGAAAACCAGATAACAGTACAGCCAAAAACCTTAAAGCAACAACCAGTTGTAGACTTACAGTCATCACTGCCTCCCCAGTCACTGTCCACATAGCCTACTACATCATCATTCCTGTTTCCATAGTAATTTAAACACATATTTAAAGTACCCTTGACATATCTAAGAACATTTTGCAGAAGTTTGTAAAGTAAAGTGCTTGCACAGTTCTGATATCTACTTAAGATTGTAACAACAGCACACAAATCAGGTCTTGATCCCATTGCAGCATACATTAAGGATCCAACTAATTTTCTACACTTTGACTCTATTTACTCATTTTCTGAGCATTCCTTTTTCAATAACTCAAACTTGAAGTTTCTGTCGATGGGCAAGGACAAAGGTTTGCATTCTGACATACCATACAACTCAAGTAAGTTCTGCAGATACTGTTTCTGACTTATGGTTGTACGATTACTAGCTAAATCCTGCTCGACATCAATACCTAGAAACCTTTTTACACAACCCAGCTCTTTCATTTTGAAGGTGTTACATAGTGCATCTCTAAGATGGCTGAGCTCATTTTTACAATTTCCAAAATATAGAATATCATCAACATACACCAACAAAAACATTTTGGTGTTGCCTTTACATTTAGAATAAACACATGCATCTTTGTCAGAACGTACAAAACCCAGTGATGACATTACTTTATCAAATTTAGAGTTCCACAATTTGGGAGCATTTTTAAGGCCATAAATAGACTTATTTAGTTTACCAACAGGATACTCTGAATTTACACCCTCTGGTAATTTCAAATAGAGTTCCTCATCAATTTCACTGTTCAGGAATGCACTGCATACATCCATTTGCTGTACTGGTAAGTTCAGTTTGGTGGCCACACTCATAAACACTCTGAAAGTTTTAAGTTTTGCCACAGGAGCGTACAAGTTATACACATCACATTCTTGCTCGAAACCTCTTGCCACTAGTCTTGCCTTGTATTTAGTTTCCCCAGTTTCAGTCCCCTTTTTTGTGAACACCCATTTTGAACTAACTACTTCTTTTCCTTCTTGCACCTGTGGTAAGGTCGTCCAAGTGTTGTTTTCATGTAACTGCTGAAGCTCGGCCTTAATTGCCTCCTTCCAACATTGTGAGTCTTCCCTATTCATTGCCTCTTTGTAACTCTTCGGTACCGCATCAGTTGCTACGAGTCCTAGATCGTACTCTGAGCACCACGCTGGCTTTCTTACACTCCGTCCACTTGCTGTTTTAGGTGGCTTATCTTTGGAGGTTTCTCTGCTTGACACTTCAACTGGTCTCCCCTTTCTTTGGTCTCCTTCAGTCACTGCATCCTCAAAACCTTTAAAGGGAGAAGACATTCTTTCACTTTGTACGTCTTCCTCATCAGTACTGGAATTTGATTTTATTTGTTCATCTTCTTGAGTCAGGTCTAAGCCAATCATTTCAATGTCTTCTACTTCAGTTTCAGTCCTTGTTTCACGTCCCTTTAGTCTCACAAACACCACATCCCTTTTTATTTCAACTTTCTTCTTGTCTTTGAAGTAAATTCGATACCCTTTGGAATCTTCGTAACCAACAAAAACACCTTTCTCTCCTTTTGGGTCCCACTTCAGTCTCTTTTCTTTCGGTATATGGACAAATACCTCTGTTCCAAACACATGAATTAGTTTTGTCAAATCAAAATTTTTCCTTTCCCAGACTTGATATGGTGTCTTATTATTTTCTCGAGCCTTTGAGGTCCTATTTAACACATACACAGCTGTATTTACTGCCTCTGCCCATTGCTGTTTGTTAAGCCCTTTCCCACTGAGCATTGACCTAGCAGCTTCCACTAAGGTGCGAATGTCCCGTTCTGCTCTTCCATTTTGCTCTGGTGTATAAGGTATTGTTGTCTGGTGTTGTATCCCATGGTCCTCAAGCAGCGCTTTCACTTCCTGATTCACAAATTCTCCCCCATTATCACTTCTAAGCACTTTCACAGGCAGACCTGTAGCTTTTTCCGAAAACTGTATGTAGTATTTCAGCTTCTGGGACACCTCAGATTTACTCTTGAGAAAGTACACTTGCCGGTAATTTGAATAGTCATCTTTCAGTAGCAGAAAGTATCGAGACCCTCCCACAGACTCTACCTCCATTGGTCCACACACATCAGCATGTACCAATTGCAATGGAGCATCAGTGTGTTGTTTGCTTTCACCAAATGGTAATTTCTTCATTTTTCCCTCCAGACATGCTTCACATGACTCACTGTTGTCTGAGTACTTAATATTGTTTTGATTCAAGACACTTTTCACATAGTCCAGGTTTTGATGACATAAACTTTCATGCCACTCTCTCAACGAGCGTACCACCACTAAGCAGTCTTGTTCCATGATTACGTCCAGAATGTACAAATTTCCCTCCTTATTTGCCACCGCACGAATCTGGCTGTCTTTATATACATAGCAATGATCGCCAGCCATTTTAACCGTATGACCCTTTTCAATTGCACTTGATACTGAGAATAGGTTCATTTTCAGCTCAGGGACCCACAATACATGGTTCAAGGTACTTTGCACATAATTCTGTCCATTGTAGACTTTCACATTAACTTGTCCGATACCTTGCACCTGAAGACTACGTCCATCACCAACGAGAACACATTTATTCGATACTGGTGTAAAGTTCATGAGGAGGCCACGTTCGAATGTCATATGTTCACTTGCTCCACTGTCCATGATCCAAGAGGTGGATCTTTTATGGTCCTCCAAATCACTTACACTACGCAATACACTTTCTGACATTACAAAGGCATTTTCATGTTTAGGCCTATACCTTTGCTTGCACTGAAACTTCAGATGTCCTTTCTTGCCACATTCAAAACACTTTCGTAAGTCTTTATCCTCTCTGCATTGGTTTGCCACATGTCCCAAGAATCCACACTTGAAACACTTTAATCCCCCTGTCTTCTTGACAGTGTTCCCTTTATATGATCCTGCCACCATAGCCACATCCTCATCCTTGATTTTAGACTTTAACCTCTCTTCTTCCACTAGTAGTCGTGCCACCAGGTCATCAAGTTTTTGTTTACTAGTTTCTACAGATTCCCATGCTGTCACAAAGTGACCAAATCTCTCTGGCAATGACATTAATATTTTTGTAATCGTGAACTGTTCCGACACTTCTTCTCCTGCCTGTTTAAGCAAGTGACACAATTCTTGTATTTTTGACAAATATGTAGACATGTCAGAACCCTGCTCATACTTAAACTGAAAAAAACGTTGCTGCAGTAAGTGTACACTTATACTCGACTGCTGCTCATACACACTAAGAAGCTTCCTCCACATCTCGTTTGCAGTGGTGCAAGTAAGTATGTGCATCATTGCATCCTCACTCAAACGCATTACAATAATACTCTGAGCCTTTGCATCTTTTTTTTGCCACTCACCTTGATCTTTTTCCGGTTTAATGTCTGTTCCATCCACAACTGAAAAAAGATTCATTCCCCGCAACAACACCGACACCTGGAACTTCCACGCGTTCCAATTCTTCTGCCCCTCCAACTTTATCGCTCCTACGGTATTCATCCCTAGCTGCTCCATTTTTCCGGAGTCAACAAGCACCGACGATAAATTGTTGACGACGAAAGCGACTGAATGTGTACCACACCCCGGTACCGCTACTACACAGAAGCTTCCCACGCCGCCATTACCACTCTGCAGAGAAACACGTTGCCGGCCTACACAATTTAAACATCTCTGGTGCGAAGATCACTCATGACTGTTATAAGCATTCTGGGCCCATAACCTGTTGTTATTATTTCACAAAAAAAACGACACGCCATGATGCTGATAACCATATCCTTTTATTCACATAATAACAGTCATTTCTTCCACACTCCTTTTCCTCCATTTACTAACTCTCCAAACTAAAGCAGTGCTACCAACTCGGTAGCTACAACTATACCTACGACACAAAATATCTTTATTGCCGATAACAATTTTGGCATAAATTAAATACTTTTTTCGAGACAATATAGTGAGTAGCATACTTCTTACGAAAATTGACGCATAATTCTATATTTTAATTGAAGTTTCATTTAAGCATAATTTTTTTAACTATGGCAAAGGAGATTGAAAATTCAACAATTTGACAGTATCTTGTTGTATCATGCTTATTATATACACAGTTAATACTGGAAAGATATTCAGGGAACTTTTTACAAATATCTTTTTCTATTGGTGGTAACTGGGACAACACAAAACTATAAATATCTGGTTAAGAATCCTAACTCAGTATTACTGCGAACTCTATTTTGTAGTGATACAGTTGTTTTTATGTAAATATACAAATAGGCCCTATCTATAATTTTATATGAGTATTTCATTTCCACTTACAAAAAATTATTGTACAGTGCAGGGTCAAACAAAGTCTAGGCCACCACTGCCTCTATGTGTTAGATGCAGTAATTATGGACTGTACGTATGATAATTTTAATATCGTACTCCCTTTTGGGGGGGACTGACAGTGTTTCTATACAAAGTCCCCCTCGGGTTCTCCAATGGGAGAGGCCAAACGCCCCTTCCCCATTCCCAGCAGGAGACCCTAGAAGTCACAAGGGACATGCAGACCAGAATACGACTTCAAAGACACTTTGCACATAAATAAAAGGAAGAAATATGGAATATCAAATAGAAAAACATATGATAATTATTATAAAAAAAATTGTACATATGCAATATAATCCTAAACATTATGGTATCTGTGCAATAATTTTATGAAAAAGGTACCAAAATTATGGCACACAGTCATAACATTATTATGGTGCATGTGTATTTAAGTTTCTGTTTATGAGGGTACAAACTACAAAAGTTTTTCCTATACCGGACAAAACTGGGGGCTTTCAAGCATTATCCCCCTCCCCACTTCAATTGATAAAGCGGTTGCTGATTGGCTGGACTGCAATGCTCACCAACGTCCTTAGGCGCAAAAATCTCACAAATGAGTGGTAAACTATACAGTAAATGTGCGGAATGTCACTGTTTTTGGAATATAACACTGAAAGCGTAATATTTTATATGAAAATAATAATAAGTCTGTTGGCAGGGGCAATGGTCCTAAGAGAGTTCTGATATTGGGATTGTACTGGACTAATCGGAGACACAGAGTCAAAGAGTTGTAGATCTGACTTAAGTTCATAGACCCAATGTTACCTAGCAAGGAAAATGTGATTAAGTTATCAGATTTTGGCACAAAACAAAAAAAAATATTGTCATTCAGACAATATAAAATTGTAAGATAAATAAAATATATGTATCACGTGGGTGTGGTAAATTTATGAAAATGGCACTTGTACCATAATTTTCATAAAATATGTACCAATATTATGTTGCATATACAATTAATTTTAAAGACAGTTAACAAAATTAAGGTAACCTTGTACTTAAGCCTTGGTTCTTATGGAAGTATGAAATATGTAGGTTTGTACCTATACAGGGCAAAATCGTGGGCATTTACCCCTGGTCCTCCTACCTACTTGAGTAACATTTTCTGATGTCAAAAACATACCCCTTCAGTTAACACTATTTCATCCATGGAGAGGGGAGGTGAGGGTCGATAACGATAAATAGTAAGAAAAATTGTAGTTATGTCATTTTAGCAACTATCAACAGTAACTAAGGGGCAAGTGTCAGCTCACGAGCTCAAGTAGCACCAAAATGACAGTTGTGACTTTTTTCCGATGTCAAAAACATACCCTTCTGTAATGCTTTCTCCTCCGATGTGGGTAACAAAGATTGGTGTAAAAAGGGGGAAAGGGAAGGGGGAAGGAATTGGGAAAAGTAAGGATGGTAGATGTGTTTAAAGACTGGTCGTTACCATCGGTCCAACCAATTTGTAGTGACAGACCATGAAAATTGGCCTTTTTATCATGATTCTTGATAAATGACTTAAATAGGAGGAATAATTCTTTCAGTTAATATTAGTGTTTTAAATGTTGGGAAAGCATAACTTTTTTTTATTACAAAATTATCTCTACGCGTAGCACACATAACATAGAAAGCAATGTTTTTATTTTAATTTTAAAAGATCCTATAGAATGAGATTGGTAAATCTAGAAATAGATTCGTGATATCCAATTTGAAGACATTTTTAGCATTTATGTACATTATTCCATTATTAAACTGCTGAACTAATTTCTTTGACCTCAAATTCACTATTTCTTAAATAAGGTTTTTCAGATAAGTACCTACATTTAAATCTTCAAGAAAAGCAGGTATAACTTCATTGAAAATAATATTTATCTAAAAAACTTAATTTAAAACTTAATTTCAGTTTTCAGATTGGAGGAAAGCAAATTTTAATGCCCTGGATGTCATTAAGCGGCACCATACGAGAACGTTTAAAATATTGATTTGTTTGTAATAAACTAATCAATTTAAATATGGATAAATCACTGAAAGACTTTGAAATTGGCACTTAAAGTTCATTTTGAGAAACTTTTTATGAAAAAGTTAATAAGTTATGAATTTTTATCAGTAGGTAGAAGTCTATTGATTAATAATTAACATATATATGCAATAGAGTTTGCTTTTTATTGTTTAAAGAAATATAAAAGAATGACCTTACTTTGGCAAGCTGCTAGTGTGAAGTCCATTTCAAAGACTATATTAGTGACATGTTGCAAACAAATGAGAAGATTAACTACTACAATATAAATAATTTTACTATGTAAATATTTTTTCAACAAAAGTCACCACAGATGATTATTTTAAATGCCTAGTTTTGCCTAAATAAAGCAAAAGCACTGACACATAATATTTAATGAAATGTATGCACAAAGTTATTCATATTAAAATGTTTCTTAAAAGAAAATATAATTATTCCTTAATTCAATAATTTCAATTTTTGTAGATAGACCTCTTAGGAATATCTAGTTGTAAAACAAAAGTGTGAGCATTAAGTTGGGTACGGCTTCTCACGTCAAATAAAATGAATGCAAAATAGGAACAATGCAAAACTCCCATAATTTAATATAAGAAAATGTGTATTTTTATATATTGTTAGGGCAGCAAACTATATGTGTCAAAATATATATATATATTTTTAAATTCTTGACTTGTTTGGACAAAAAGTATAAGCTATTTTTATTTATTCATAGTAAATTATTATTATTATGTCCTACTAATTTAAATATAGAACAGAATCATAATGACTTTGAACACATTTTGCTAGCTCAATATGTTAAAAGTAACTTCACATGTATGGCATATGTTTACAAAAAAATCTATGGTTATGAACTTAAAAAATTAAAAAAAAAAAATCATTAATTTCTCTCCCCCCATCACCAAAAAAAAAAAGTAATACTTATGGAACCATGGCCTAACCAAATTGTAGTCCTGTATTTACTTTTCACATGGAGGATTTTTACATTTTAATCAAGGATAAAAAATACTGGTTTGGCAGACATTTCTTTAAAAATCATAAGCAGTCATATGTTCAGAAAGATAACATGAAAAAGCTCAACAATATTGTACTCTAGTTCACTGTAAATTTTTATCCAGGTGCAGCAGAAGTAAGAAATTATATTAAAAAAATTATTGGTTTATTTTAACTCGCGTACATACTGAGATTAAAACATGGCACGGCCTTTAACTCTGACAAAGGCAGCTTAAGTAATCTTTCCTCCATTTATACAATTTCATGCAAATAAATTTCAGTGGACAGTTATCAACAGTATGTATGTAATGCCAAAGGAAAACAGAGAACCATCCAACGCTCTTCAATTATAACTTCTTTCAGGTTTTAATTTACTATGTAGTCTACCTGAAAATTAATAATAGTATTTAGATAAGTGATCTAATTAAATGTGAAACTTGATAATAAGTAGACAGCCATATATTGTTGCAGAAGTGTGTACATGTGTACATGTGTAAGTTTCTTACACTTGCCAAGTAAATAGGTAGGTATTTATTTGAATGCAAACTCATGAAAGTTTCATGTAACATATCTTAGGGGAAGGTTAAAGAGTGTATATTGATGAGTGGGGAATGGAAAGCATATTCTAAAAATGTTTAATGCTAGGTACATGTTTGTACAGTTGAAAAAAAATTAGGACTTACTACATATAACTGTTGCATTTGGATGTAGGTCTGAGAGAAGGGGGCAGGACACACTTGTGCTTGAGAAGTCATAAATGTGAAATGGGAATGACAAACGTTCCGAACACCCCCCAGAACTTAGTTGATTGTTGGGAGACACTTAAGCACTGCAAAATTTTTTGACAAATTGTTATCAACAATGGCTCCAACTCCGAAGTCGAGATACCTTATGTCATCCCTATCACCTGCTGCTGCTTCGAACAAGTGACTGCACCGTCGCAAAATGCTGTCAACTCCTTCTGTCATTTAATCATGTCTCATTTCGCTTCGCCTCCCAAATCTTCTCTTTTCAACATGCCTGCAATATCTACTTCTTCCACCTGCCTCCTTTTTGTGGTCGGACAGAGTGGCACTCCACATACCTACGTGAGATAAATAAAAGCTGATGGTATTTCATTTCTTTTTTTACAGATGTGAACCAGTAAGCATTTTATCTGTATACTGAGATGGTTATCAGGAGTCACCCTTTTAAGTTCATCAGTGTGCGTGAGGCTAGAAACTAAAATAGAATCAGCCAGTATTGGTTACAGCAACTGAGTTACGAAACTACAATCTGATTACAATCATAGGTAACGTAATGTTTTGTCTCTGCAGTTAATGAAACATGAAATTACTGAACATAACAATACATATAAACTAAATTGCCTTGACAGCTATATTTATTCATAATGATTTAGTTTTAACGAGTAATTTCTTTAAAATGTTAGTTTAAGAAAAGTGTGAATTTATTATATGTGTATAATATATAGTAAGATAACAACATTAAAATATGCTACAAGAGAATTGCTTGATTGAAACATAACTTATACCCCAAAATAACTATCTTAAAACATTAACAGTTGCTTTTTTTTGAGTATAGAAACTTTACTATGAACTGAATACAGTAGTGTTTGTGAAATTACTTTCATCAAAATGGTCTCTTTGCTTCCAACTCAGTTCTACAAAACATGCCTGAAAAAAACCAAAGACAAGTAAAATGAAGTTGTTGTACCTATATGTGATTTTTTGGTTTATATTTGATAAACTTTTCTAGCCTGAAAACATGAAGGTATTTTTTACTTGCTTTATGCCATATATTATAGAATAATGATAACAAAAAAAGTGAGTTCAATATCACTTCAGTATTCAAGTGATCTTAATGAATTCTGGGAAAACACTCCTTTAAGTTTTTCAGTTCCAACAAATGTTTGATGTTTATGTATAACCTTATTTAATGAAATCTATGTTAAACAATAAAAAATGTATTAAGCATTTTTGTAAAAATGTTTTGCAATGTTAATAGCGTTATAAGTACTAATGTATTTTTAATGGACATGAGTTCACTTAGCTAGTATAATTTTTTTTTCTATAGCAGGGGTAATAATAACAAAATAGGTACCTACTTGAGATATTTTCAAAATATATGTTATTCTGTATAATCAATGATTTGTGGTAAATGGTAACTTGGTAGTACAGTGTTGCTACATAAGTATGAGTCTAGTGAGAGGTTCAACACAAATCTGTCCATGTGTAGTTTAAAAAGAACAAATCACTACTACGGGGAACCCTATAAATAAGTGTTTAACCATGCACTAACTAAGGTAGTCAGTTACTAGCAACGTTTACTTGGGAGGACAGATGAACACTGGAAAACAACCTGTGCATCACAAAAGCCCTCATCAAAACGTTTTGGATTATAACTTTTAACAAGAACATCAAGGCATGATTATACCATTTAAGTCTTCCCATTTAGAAACAGTGGTGCCATTTCCGTGATGCAGTTTGTGGAAGAGCCACTTTGTCGCAAGTTCTGTGTTTGAATCCTGGGGAGGGCATGGATGTGTGTGGTATTTTTAATACTGAGACTAGTATAAGGTGAACTTGTAGTCTGATTGACTAACTAGAATACAGACATGGTGTTGGTTAATCCATTAAAAAAAATTAAAAAAATAAAACTGTGGCAACAAAACTCTGTGATTACATCCACCGCACACTGCATTCAACTTAACCAAAATTTGAAGAAGCTTTAAGAAACCGAGAGCTAAGTTGGCTGGGACCACGGAGCATTTGTTTGCGAAAACCATTTCAGCGCTCATTTTTTAAATGGACGGTACTGGAGAAAAGAATAACAGCAGAGTTTTCGTACAATCAATGTTCACTTATCAATAAATAAATTTTCATAAAACTCTCAAGTAGTTATTGACAAACCTGACAATGTGATTTAATCTAACATCTCACTATAAATCAAGTTATTCTTAAGTTTGAGTATGGTTATCATTAAATGAATGGATATTAGTTTTGAAAAAAATAAAAAAATAAATAAAGGGGGCAAGGAAAGTGAAATAACTAACTGTTCAAGGACCAAAATTTAGATTCTTTTACTTAATAAAATGTACAAAATCTGAGACAGTTCTACAGTGGATCTCTGCTGGAACAGTTTATATCAAGCATTTCTACAACACAATGAACGAGAGACAAGGACGGGCAAGTTTGAGGGAGGAGAAGATGAAACTGACAAATAAAATGCTTGGGTTACATTTCAATGTGCCACTTTATATGTACACAATATATATTTATGAATAATATAACCATTGACATACAGAATAGTTTACACATTATACAAAGTCTTGGTTCCATGTTGGAATTTTTTTAAGAACTCGCTAATAATATTTATTTTAACATATACTTTCATCTTTTGAAGACCAACATTGCATTTCCATGGAACATTTTTTTCCCCCTTTAAATATGTGATCATCACAGATTGATATTATTTTGGAAATATTATTTGTTTTTTTAAATTTCTTTAATGATATCATAATATAACAATAATAATGAATTTACTCTGTGGTCAAATAAACACTTAATATAACTACAGTGAAAAAAAAAAAAAGTATGTTTTTCGCAGAAAGAAAAACATCCCTGCAATTAATACAATACTGCAAGACTGAACATTCGCTCAATACGATCAAACACGTATACTTATATACAGTGCACATTTTAAAGATTCACATAATAAACTTTAAAATCATCTTTGGTAATTAAGAAAAGACTCACTTTATGTCCAACAGAAAACCTTTGCAAGAAAAGCACAACAGCACTCTTACATTAGTGCGCACCAACCATCATAATTACACATTTCATTTTCATTTACAGTAACAACACTACTCTAGGCTGAGCGATAATGGAAACTTGTGACGCCATGGGTTCAGACTAATAAAATTTTACAAGAAAACACTAAGCTTTAGATAAAAAAAAATACACAGTGTTTAAAAAAAAAACAATTGTGGATCCAGTTGGTTGCCGGGACAACAAACACTCAGTTGTGTGAGGAGAAACAGTACATTAAACTAAGCATTGTTTACCTTATTCTTTAATGCCGGCCATATACAACACTACTGATCACAAATGTCTTACTGCCTGGCCTTATTTCAGTGTTTCAATACTTATCTACTATTGGCTAATTGTATATTTTGGTAATTCATATCATCCATTTAGAGTTTCTGGATACGAATCAATTTCATGCTAAAATTTACCAAACTAGGAAGGAAAATTTTGAAAAGCTGCATGAACCTAAAGGCAGGACAAATATTGATCATAAATTTTTTTTAGTTTATTGCAATAGGTTTCAAAATACTCTTTAAAAAACAATGGAAACAATTGAGGAATTTAATTATGTCAACAAAAAAAATGAAATACTCAAATTTCTTAAAAAATAGTTTTGGCAACATTAAACTACAGTTATAAACACACATGTGAACGATATAAAACATCCATCAGTATTTTACCCACTTACAAACTTACAACAATTTGGGATCAACTCCAGCACTCATTAAGCATGCCACAATATGATGTTATTTTATTATCCTTACCTACCTACAGTCTTATAATACTGAGCATTTACCTACATATTACATTTCAGCCTGATAGATCATCATGTACAGCTCAAAAACACATTTATAAAACCCAACTTCCTAAGACAATAACAAAAACTACGCTGACTCTCAAACGAGGAAAGTAACATTTATCTTGAAGAGTTCTCCAACTTGCTATCATATGTACAAATATTCAGGACTAGTTTTATATTACAAAATATTTACATAGAAAATTCTTTTCACGTCAAATCGCATCATGAATGAATACACTCATTCACACTAAGTCAACCAACAACTTGGATGCTGTGTAACAGCAGTTAAATTATTGTGCTTTCACATTATGTATATTATGTACAGTATAATGAAAAAAATTAACGAAAGATAACTCATTACGAATACTACTACAAACAGTAAAGTGAAATTTTCAACCCACTCCTCATTTTGTAAACTTAACGGCACAGTCTGCTTTTAGGAACAGAAAAGACTGTAACAAATAAATTTGAACTGATTCACACATTTCGATTTACATATAACCAAGTTATATCAAGATTACATACAAAAAATTTGGAAAACACTAACAATAAATTCAGATTTGTTTAACTCTAAAAATGACCAAAATACAAAGACCCTTCAAAAACTATGAAAAGAGGGGGAAAAAAAATGGAAGTGTTCAATACAGTCTGTAACTTTTTACATACTTCGTATACAAAAAAAGGGTATGAAATTTATATATATGAAGTAAAATCCCATTTGGCTATATGTTATAAATGTGTTTCTATTCTCATACAGTAAAGCAAATAAATACGGAAATCCATTTCCATTATATACTGTACCTATAAATCTTTACACAGTTAAAAATACTAGCCATCTGGAAAAGAGAAGTTTTGTAGAATATTCCGAAGTGTATTTAGTCAGCTAATAGATAGAGTTTTGAAAACTCTGAGTGAAACATGAGTTAAGTGTGTTGTTTAATTATAAAATATAATACGGTACACACAGAAGACTTTCCAGTGTATTTGTCAAGTTCAAAACTTTTGAATTAATTAAGAGAGCATTATTTTCTTGTATGAATGTGTGTGACTACATTTTAGATGTTATGAGTGTGTAGCACTTATTTAGGAGGTAGATCTAGATTGCCTGAAAATTACTTTATGTCAATTACATGCTTGTAATATCTTTAATACTTAATGCCTCCTATTTATTCAAAGCTGATGAAACAATTTTTTTTAAATTTAATTGTATGTACTTGGTTTAAAAAAATACAAATATGCTATACAAAATTGAAATCAGTTATACTAGCACCATTTCATATTGCACATCACCACATAAATGAGTCTCTTGTATAAAATACTAACCTTCTCATAATTTGCACTGCAGACATTTGGATGAGAAAGACTGCTAAAAATTATGACTTTGATGTCCTAATAGTTGAATCAAGTTATAGATTTTAAAAAACTGGCAATAAAAGAATTTTTTTATAAATTATTTTAAAATAAATGTTAATTCTTACATGCCAATTCTATGGGCTATTTATGGAATAAGCTTCGTATAATTGTAATAAATGTATTATTTATAACTAATAAATTGATGTTTCAAAAATGTTTTAAGTTACTAAATACACAAATATTTGAGCATCACAATACTAATAGAGAGTGAAAAAAAAAGTTCCTTTTATAGCTGCAATGCAACACACAATTGCACATCCCATCTTTCTTTACGAGGAACATTCACTAAAGTAACATTTACATAGTGACATTGTGTACAATGATGAAATGTCATCTTTTGCATTCAATATTCTGAGCTCAAACTGTAACTGATCTTGATAACATACTCATAGCATTGTTAATTCCAACCAAAGAGTGAGTGCTTAGTTATTTTAATGTTCTATTGAAAAAAAGTTACTGGTATGATTTATGAATCATGCCTTTTTTATACAATTCTTTTTACTATTAGTACTTATTCAATTATTATAGTAGACCTAAGAATTTCCGCATCCTTGTACTTTTGAGAGAGAAAAAAAAGGAAACCTCCAATGACACACTGATAAATTTTCCTGTTTTGTGTCCTCACAATGTATTTATTATAAGCATTCCTTTAACCAACCAAAATTGATAGCAAAAGCAACATGTTTTAAGAAATTGGCCTATGTAGATACTTGCGCAATAGAGTTAGTTAAAAAAAACAGTGATATAATGGGCAGTCTCAAAACAATTAATGAGCAAATGATGTATTCAAGTTTCCCATGCAAACACAAAAAAAACGTGTATATGGAGTCTATGCACGAAAGTAAAGAAACTTCTTGCTGATTATATTATTAGTAGAGCCACGGAATTTTCGCACATTTATTTAGTCGCAAGCTAGAATGCAAACCTCCACACTGTCGCACTGTGTTCATGATTGGACCCAAGTTATCTGGCCACGCCCCTCTACGACCGTGAGCCAACGATGTCCAGCTAGGAGAGAAGTAAGCGAATCAGGTAGTGCCAAATAACAAGGATAAAAATGTTATCGCTAAGAAATCAACCAATGGGAAAGTAAACATGGGTCGAGCACACCTATAACTTTGAATTCTATCCTGAGGCCAGAGGAATCTGCGAAATTTCCGGGACTCTACAATGTATAGGATACATCATTTTACTTAGCTGATATCGCGGATCAAAAAAGTTTGCAAGCGTAAAATTATGCTGTTACACAAATATTTGCAAGTGTGCAAATGTATAAGTATGCAAATGTGTGAGTATGCGAGTAGGCTGCATCATTTCTATCTCTCTCTGCAATTTACTCTTCTACCGGTTCCCCGACCTTCTACTTATCTATTTCCCTCTTGCAATCTGAATTTTCATAACACTCAAAAATTGTAGCCCCCTGAGCAAAGAAGTTTCACTTCAAAAAAGTTATCTTAATTTTGGAGAAAAAAATAATCTACACAGCAATCAACTGGAAATTGGTGTTAACATCATAAAGAACTCATCTAGCACTCACTCTTCCAATGTAAGGAATAGTAGCCACTAGAAATAATTCAAACTGTTCCAACATACATAAACACTAGCATTTACTAGCCACTGTTTGTCATATCTGTACACTATGTACAATGTTACATTTTACAATTTTATATGTTAACAGTGGTCCTTCGTCCTCAAAAGTTAAATTTTTCCTAAACAGCTCTGAAATAATTCAAATACCAGAGAGATACGTGTAACATGTTTTTAAAGAAATATACCTAGGTTTAAGAATATGTTTGTTTTTAAAACTCAATTATGACTGCTATTTAATAACTATAATTATAAAATGGTAATGTCATTGCACTTGTAATGTACCACAGAAATTTAACCAATTTATTGTCTTGGGGATTATAATTTTGTAAAGGAGTTAATAAAATCAAAATGGAAGTCCCCCGATTTTTTTTTTATTTAGCTGACAGCTAGCTTTAAAAACAATTGAATTTCATACATGATCATTTAGCATCAGGAACTATCTTGCACTTTATATAGCTTTATTGTCTCCTGTTTAGTTTGCATTTTTATACATGATATACTATTTACAGCTGGTATTATTTGCTCATGATCCAATAACTACTAGGTATTTGAAAATTACTTCCACACATACTCTACATGTCAACATAATTGTAATAAAACAGATTTTACCTCTAATTACAACACACAAAGATATTCATAGCCAACAGGAAAGACTGCACACCATATCATATATAACTAAAAGTATGTTACAAATGCACATGCCACACGTACAACACGCAACAAAATAATTGTATGTAGCCTACTGTAATCTATGTAATAATGGATATATTTTCTTCAAAACTACAACATCTATTGAAAAGCAACAAAACGAAAGACCATCGTAACAAACTAATATGTATCTAAAACTATGAATGGCACAAAAATATTCTTTGTATGCTTACATAAAAAAAAATTAGAAAATCACAAATTAGAAGCTCAAACATTAGGCTTATAAGTCTACATCACAGCGTCAAAAGTTTCCTTATTTTAAAACAAAATGCAGCCAATGACACCTACTTTACAAAGCTCAGATAGATTTAAGTATTTGACAAAACAAATAGTACAAAATAGTTTACTCTATTTTAAGTCAACATCCATTTCAAACAATACTTCATAGCTCGGTGGCAAATAAAAAACAAACTGAACATATCCTACCTAAAATCTGTAATTTCTAGTAATTGCTTTCAGATTTTAGAAACCATGCTGGTTGGTAGATTGTCTTGAATATAGATTCACTGAAAAAGCTAAGGCAATCAGAAGCTGTATAAATTAACTTTCAAGAACAATTTTTTGGTACAAGTAGTTTACACTTGGTGCGGGCACATTTTACAACTTACTTAATTTTTCTACAAGGAACACGTAGTACAAAAAAAAAAGATTTCATAAAATAAATAAACAGAAATTTTGTACCCCATTCAGTCAACAATATTGTGATGGTAACATTGCAAACTTCACGACTATTCAAGTTTTCCAGAATGATTTCCTCGGGAATCTACTAGCCTTCAAGCAGTACACGAGATACAGACTTAACAAATGCATTTTCTTCGCTCCCCTGCACCGATGAACGCCCACAGTCTTAAAATTCCTGGCAAAATAAATACACGCATTTACTTTCCCTTGCACGCCTCTCTGGTCCGCGCCGAGGTCCCCAGGGGGGGAAAGCGGTCGCTGGTCCCGGTGCGAGCACCGGGAGGATGTTGCCAGTACCTTGCCAGTACCTTGCCAGTGGCTCCAGACACTGGGGCGACCCGCGTACCAGCACGCAGTCCCCACGCGTCACGGCGCTCTTTCGAGCCGTCGGCCCCGCGAGTCTCAGTCCCCGTTAGTCATCACAGTCGTCCACTTCCACTGGCTGTTGTAATGGTTCTTCTTACTTGCCAAACAGGGGAAAAAAAAAACAAAAGCCAAAGTTAAAAACGTCTGAATTGAAAGAAAGCAGCATAAATGAAAAAAAAAGCACATTCTTAACACTCTTGTAACATACTTTAAACAGAAAGGCCCTGGCCTACATGGTTATCGAGAACTGCATGAAAAAATTTAACTGTAACCTAGCAGGAGGGAGGGACTATTGGACAAAGAAATAATGATGTTTCATAGCAAAACATTAAAAAAGTCAGACTGGCGCCAGAACTTTTGATGAAAGAAAATTTTAACACATGAATTTAAGTATTTAAGTAAACATAAATATACCCTCCAAATTAAAAAAAAATAAATACAATTTGGGCTCGTAAGCGAATATTGATCCCCGTCTTGTAGCCACTCTTGTAACCTAGCAGTATGTGTGCTGGTCTTGTAATGGCTCTGGAATAAACCAGTTTTATTTTAAATTACGCTTTCACCAGGCACTGAGCAGTTCAGTCTCTCACTGGCTGTGACATCAGTTGATAGAGGGTGCAGGTTTTTTTCTCAGGGCACTCCAGTTTCACAGACTGTTGCATTATGCTGCTTCACATTTGGCACATGATCTCATCATCTCACTTTGTTGTGGATTACCAGAAAAATCAAAACCTTACATCACCTCTCAACCTCAGATGCACTTTTGCAAGGTGAAGATTACATTGCATTTTATTTAACAGATCAGAGGCTCAGTGGTCGAGTGGTTAGAACACCCGCCTCTCACCAAGGCGATTTCGGTTTGATTCCCGGTGGCGTCAAACCCGGATATTTAGCCAGTGAGAAACGTGGTGGACGTTGTCGTGGCCGGGTGTTTTCTCGGGGTATTCCCGTTTCTATCGCAGCTCCATTCCTCATCATCTCATCTCACACGTTCTTCAGGCAGACAGATACAGGTATGTCCCTTCGCTCCTGAGTGTCAACCCCATTTCATCCATGTAGACCCTGCCTCAGGTGGGAAACTACATAAAGATTTTCCTTTTTTATTTATTCAACTAATACACTGAACAAAAAAAAAACAAATTAATGAATAAAACTGATTGTAAAAAAATTTTGAGAATCGTAAAATGGGGTGAATATAGAAACAGTTTGTGAATATAACAAGTTTGTGAATAGAAGCAGTCTGCTCCCAGAATCATTGTGTATGATATCTTTAGTTAAAATTGTTACATTTTGTAACTAAATTGCCAATAGCCTACTATTTACAATTAGAGTGATTTTCATTGAAGAATTTGTACTCAAGCAGACTGTTTCCATTCACCCCATTTTACGATATCTCTTTCAATTAACAGTTAGCTATAAATATATGAGATTTTAGCTGAAAATTAAACCTAAAATAATTTAGTTTTGATTATTGATGAGAGGCTATGTAAAAAGCTATCACTGGTTACCACATTTTTTACAAACTGGGATGATAACTTCACGCAATCATCGCTTGATTTTACAGATCTCTTTTGCTGATTGGTCATGCATTATTTTTTAAAGACTTTGGAAGTGGAGGTAACAAGTCGGAAGTCAAATGATAGGTTTTATTGAGTATGATATAAAATCCTTGAAAAACAATTATGCGATTTTGCGATGAAACGTGGTTTGAAAATATTTTCTTCGTGATTAATATACATCATTATAAAACTGAATAATCTATAATAAAAAAAATAGTATTTTAATTTTACAGAGCCTCTAGATTATTAATTTAATTGTTTAACATGACTAATATTGTGTTTTGTCAATTTTTTTATACTTATAATAAAATATTGTAAAACTATCCTTGATGTAATATAATATTTTACTGTTTAGTAAATTAATAAGTTATTATTTTTCAGAAACTAACTTTAATTATGCAGAGTAAAATATTTTTGATAAATTTCCAAAGTATGCTGCACACAGCACATGAAGCTGCAGGTAATTTTTAGAAATCATTTGATACTTTACTGAAACACTAAAATGTTTCTGCAACATTACCGATACCTAATTTATATTTAATTTTCAATGCTGTATGGTGAGTTGGGAAGGGAGCTGTACATAAGTGAGAAATTTGCAGTAAGACAAAAAGCAGAGTCAGATACAATTTTTAATTTGAATGTATAAAGAACATAACTTGTGTGGATAACTGTAATAAATGATAGTTATTGTGTTTAATTTTTAAGTATTCACATCATATAAAACCTAGGAAGGTCTTGCAATGTGTTGAATATCTTGTGTGTGCTTTAAGGCAATACATATAATATGGTTGTATGTTTGGGAGTGGTTAATGCAATCCCTTACCCCCAAAAACCATTTTCTTCTCCACCACACAATAAATAAATAAATATATATATAAATAAATATATAAATAAATAAATACATATATAGTATGTTATCATTAACTTATGCTATTGCGAAAGTATGTGAATGTGAAAGTTACGCAAGAATGCACATAAGCAAGTGTGCAAGTAAGTATGCAAGTGAGAAATTATGCAAGTATTTAAGTATGTGAGTATGCATTTGTGCAAGTGCGCAAGTATGCAAGTGTGCAAATATGCAAGTGTGTAAGTTTGCCGCATCATTTCTACCTCTCCCCTCCTCTCCCGGTTTCCCCACCACGTAACAAACTATTCCCATCATGCTATCGGAATTTTCGTGACGCTTGAAAAATTGTAGCCCCCCTCAGCAAAGAATTTGACTTCAAAAATAAAAATAAAAACTTTTCAGACAATGGCGGTTCCAGGAAGACCTCTCGGGCAGGGCTCTCGCACGCAGGAGGATGCAGTTAATAATCATGACATTGACCTTGGGATATTCACAAGATATATGGTCTCAAATACTGACATTTAGTATTTTCGTACAAATTTTGATTTGAAAGAAGAGTTTAGCACATTAACGAAAGTATTTAATTTAACATCAATATTCCCTACAAAGAAATAAGAAGTAAAATTTGGGCCCTGCGCCCTTGCTCTGGAGCCGCGCTATTCACAGATTACAACTTACTCTACATAAAACGATGGTTTCTGGGGAAATCTGGGAACAAACTGGATCCTGAACGCAATCCCCCCTGCCCCTCCGCCGACCAAACATAGAGCACCCGGACCCCGCTGCTGAAGACAGGCAGGCAACTGCGACATCCAGGCCAGGACAGCAGCTTTAAGAGGAGCCCCTCCCCCCCCCCCCCCCCTTGGCGCATTGATCGACGGGTTCCCGACCGCGGCAATGAAATCAATCCGACCTTCTTCTGCCGTTCAAGGTCGCTGTCACGGGTCAGCCGCCACGCTCCACAAAAAAAAAAGGTGGGGGGAGGGTGAATGAGGAAGGATGTGTACTAAAAGGGCGAGAAGAGGAAGGGAGACTGCTACCAGGCAATGCTGACAAGGGGGAGAAAGAGAGAGCATATCCCACACGCCGTCACCCCAAGGGAATTCACACGCGACAGGGAACACAACGCAATAGTACCCGTGAGAATGGCATCCATCCAGGAGTGGAACTGGAACGGGCCGAGCGTCTCAGCTGTCTCTGATATCGTGGGCTTGGTGGAAGAAGTTGGTAAGTCCACTTTTTTTTTGTGAAAATGAGTTAACTTCACAGATGAAGTTGTAAACAGGGCCGGCGCAGCACGACACATAACAGCTCATATAATATGTTTAACGATTATTGAAACTAGATTAAAATGGATTTTTGTAACAGTTTAGAATGTTTATATTGATATAAGTAATTATTTAAAGTCCACGGTGACCTGTTTATGATTTGTAATAAGTAAAGTAAAAAAAAACACAAGCCTGCTTACATTTGATTGTTGACAAAATCTTAGGCTTACGTGATGTATTTTGAGACAAGGAAAATTTTTTGAGGTGTCCGGCGGGGGGTTGAGAAGGGGGGGGGGGGAGGATCAAGGTTTTTCGCCTAGGGCGCCAATTTACCTTGCACCGGCCCTGGTTGTAAGGGCAATATCTTCGCTAAGAAAACGTTTGGAAGTCCAAATAATGAATGATTTTGGACGTTTTCTTTTAGCTTTATTTCGGCAAGTAGGTATATTATAACGCTATTCTAGGCAAGCAAAACTTGGTAAGTGAACTAACAGTCTTTTTCCAGAAATTGGACTTAACGACTTTTTCCACTAAGCCCACGATATACGTGTTACAAGTTTTATATTCACCCCGAGCAGATTTTTGAAGTGAAAACTTCATAAGCCGCGTTGAGCGATTTTTTGGTAGGGGCAAAACTTATGGGTTCATGTCACCGACATGCTAGTGACGTGTTGCGCCAGACTGGCGACGCGCAGCGGCCTGTGTACATGTATACGCATATATACACTTATACAATGTACCTATATACTCTATTGTATCATGTGCGTGTTGGACTCTCTTTTTGAATGGGTAAAGTCTTGTCAGTTCGAATCACCGACAGGCTGTAATAGCAGTAAGTGAAGTTAATTATGACCACGTGAATACATGACCTAGGTCTGACATCACTGGTAAGTCATAGCTAGGTAATGAATTTTTACATACCACTGACACCTGTTGTGACTAAAAAATGATGTAAGGATAAATTATATCATGGGACCGACACCATGACCACCATCCTTTAATCCTGTGCTCGAACATACTAAATTATACAGCTCATGTAAATGTACATATGTAGATGTAGTAATTTGTAGAAGGCCAAATTTAAATTTAATACGGTAATCCGGAAATCGTCTAGGTAGTTGACTGCTCTTTCTGTGGCTTCGCTTTCTGAACACACAGCACGGAAAATCTGCTTCTAGTTCCCTGGCTGAGCCTATTTAAAAAAAAAATTTTTAAGCAACGCGTTGTGACAGCGTTTTTATCTTCGAGTAAAAATATACTGCAGGTAAGTACAAATATTTCTTGTTTCTTTTTTACGTGAAACTTTTCCCAGCCTTCAATTGAAAGCCCCTTCTAATTGTACCTGTTTTTTAATATCACTGCTTTTCCCCGTCCATTTTGCAAGATAGCAAGAAAATAGTCGACAGTCTCATTACTGCCTGTACATGTTTTATTTAAATGTAAGTAAAAAACCAACTGAATGAAGTAATTTATTTTGCGTCTATGTTCTTCAAAGTGGGGACTATTAAAAGAAACCATGTCAACTTCCTCTCATCAGAGACACACACACACACACACACACACATAAGGCCCTGCACACCATTTCAACTTTTAACCATCTTTTTTTTTTCCAGGGCTTATTTAAACCCTCCATACAATCTAACATACCCGGATCTAGTCCTGAAAGACTGTCATTATAACGGGGCTGAGAAGGAAACGGAAATGGTAATCCGAAGGCCTCTGAGCTTCGCGTCGCCTTCGCAGGGCGCGCCTCGTCAGCTCGTCTGCACCCGCGCAGGGACAGCCAGGAGGGCGGGGAGGGGGGAGGGTAGTCACGTGACCGCCGGCTCGCGGTGACGTCATCCGCGCCTGGCCCGGACTATCGATTCGCGGCCGGGTTGGAAGCGTCCCAGGTTCCCCCGCGCGAGTGACGCGCGCTGCCTCCCCGCTTCCCCTCCTGCTTTAACCCCTTTCCCGACGAGTCCTCCCGGCCGCGGCGGCTACGCTACGCTTCCCGGCGTGACCTTGAAGGGTTCGTTCCCGTCCCGGGCGGGGCCCGTGTGTTTACGAGCCAGCACACGGCCATTCCTTTGTCCTCGCGGTCCTGCCAGCACACAGAGGGGTTGATAAGGGGGCAGGGGGGCGATAGCCCCTTCCGAAACCCAAATTTTACTTCTTATTTCTTTGAAGGGAATATTAATGTTAACTTAAAATACTTTCGTGAATGTGCTTAAACTCTTCTTTCAATCAAAATTTGCACGAAAATACTAAATGTCAGTATTTGAGACCAGATATTTTGAGAACATCCCAAGGGCAATGTCATGATTACTAACTGCATCCTCCTGTGTGCGAGAGCCCTGCCCGAGAGGTGTTCCTGGAACCGCCATTGTAAGGGGGATATATACACCCCTAAAACTAAGAAATAAAAAAATAGATATATCGATGAAGGTAGTTATGTTATTTTAAATGAAGCAATCCCAGATAGCAAAATAGGCTTGACTCAAGCTTGCCATGGTAAGTGTGTTAGCTTCAATCAAGTTTTATTCAAGGTAACTATTTACACATTACAATCTCGCAGAAAGAATACCATGACAAACTTGCAGCAATGGTTCAAAAAAAGGCTTTAACCAAGCTTGAATGTATCAAGCTTGCCCGGCAAGCACAATTCAAGTCATGTGACAATCTTGCGGCAAGCTTACACGCTATGTGGGATGTGAAATGTGACAAAACCTGGAGAAACTAACCACCAGGGATGGATCCAGAGTGATTAAGGGGGAGGGGGGCAGCCTGTCCCGGACGCCGAGGAGTTAAGAGGGACACATGATGGGCCGATAAAATATTTGTATTCTACCAAAATAGTAAAATATAAAGGTAATAAATATAACTATACAACATCTATCAAGTTTCAGAAAATGGTATGTTATATATGTCCTAATATCCTAATTATACATATAGGTATACATATATACTTATCAAAATGTTTTATTAGTACCTTGGATATGTATAGGATTTAGGTAATACTACAGCAAAAATAATTTTATCTTCTGTATTTTGTCAAATAATTATTTCAATATTGTAATTTAAATATGTGTATTTTTAAACTTTGTGTATTTTTACCTTTAGTGTGGCCACTGAACCTTGAACACTATAGGATTACTTTAAATACAGAACGTGAAATAAAAGTACACCTAAACACTGGTAGGTCCACAGAATATGAAAAAAAAAAAAAAAAATTTTGCATATACTGTAGCTACACAGATGCAAAACAAATTATTGGTACAGTAAAATAAAAAGAGGGTGGGGGGGGGGGGGTGGGGCACTAATCACAACTTCTGCCCTAGGTGAAGGAAAGCCTAGATCCATTCCTACAAACCACAAAGACAGTGATGCAAGTTAATGATAATGAATTGTTCAAACCCCTTGATGTTGACAAAGATATTTTTTTAATACAAAATATTTTTTTTTTAAATTCACTTCCAAAATAAATTCTTGTTTCTGCCATTGATAGCATATAATTTAAAGCAAAAGTGACCATCACATACCATTTTGTATATTCTATGTGAAATATTTAGTCAAATTGATTTTCAAAGCCAATTCCTACAACACCCAATTAAAAGTGACTTTGTTCCTTATGCTTAATTTATGTGTAGATTGTTTTCTATAAATTCAGGCGATCCATGAGAAACCACACATAGCCCTTATATGCTACAAGTAGAAAATTTATCTTAATTTTTTTTAAAGGATAATTATAATTCTTAAATTAGGAATAGGATTTTAAGAGCAGTAATTGTAAGGTTTTTGAATGGTGATTTTTATGAATGTATATTTATTCAATAAGCTCTTTGTCAACACAGATATTTAGATAACATTGTGGGCACATTTAACAACTGGAGGTAAAAAAAAACCAACTAAGTATAAATGGTATCCTGCTCAACATGTTTGATACAGTATGGCCTACACACTTTGCTTGATTATATAAAGTACAGCAGAAAAACTACTATGGAGTGAAACTTATTTGCTGAGGGGGACTGCAATTTCCGAGCGTTACGAAAATTCCAATCGCATGAGGGGAATAGTTGCGTATGGGGTGGGGGAACCGGTAGAGGAAGAGACAGTCAGGGGAGAGGAAGAAATGATGCAGCATATTTGCACAATTGCATGTGTGCATACTTAGTATATGCACACTCACTTACTTGTACACTCAGATACTTACATATATGCACTCACTTACTTGCACACTCACATACTTCCACATATGCAAACTTTAAACTTGCACATTTTCATTGTGCTTAAAATTTTCACACTCACATACTTGCATTTTTTTTTTTTAAATGTGAACTCAGCCAAAGAGAATTATGTTTCCAAAACCTAACAATGTAATAAGCAAAAAGTTTCACTTCTGTTGCCATGGACTCCACGGACACTTTTCAAAAAATAAAAAACCAACTATTAAAAAAAATTGGTTGTCTGTAAAGTCTGTTTATGGACGATAGTTTAACGTGACGTCATAACAAAACATTGATGAAATGATTGCATACTTTTATGAATAAGATTGAATAATTTTTAATGAATTATCACTATTTTGTATGGATACAAAGGAGTGAAATGAAATCTACAATTTAATTGATAAATTTACTTTTATTTGCACTCATTAATTCAAATATGTTTATTACTTTAACGAAGAGATTATTTTAACTATAACTTTTATACATGTTTGCTATTTAACTTCTTCCAATCTGTGTTATTCTGTTAAGGATAGGACGATGATAGGAAAAGTAGGAAACGAATTGGAGTGTTTCAAGTTTAATGTGCCTCGAAAAAGTCAAATCGATGGTTGTTCCAATCGAGTGGAAGAGAGATAGATGCGGCGCAAGCGTACAATGAGTGTAACGGGACAAAGCGTAATGGGACAATGTGCGTAACGATACAATAAGTCATCCTTTTTCGTGCGTGCAGCCGGCGTTCATCGATTTAATAGACGTTGTCACGTCAAAAATACCAAAACATGAACTTACTTTAGTCCTTATACTTAAGTCCATGTACTTAACTTATTTTTAGATTTTTTAAAATAAGTGATCATGTATGTGGTTACTGCCTTTTATATAGGTATTTATGATGCATTACAACATACACCCAAAACTTATTACAAGCATTAGCTAATTACTATTAAACTGGTTACAAATGTCAATATTTTTTTAGCATGCAAAACAACTAGCAAGCTATCAAAAAATTAACTACACACACATTAAGTACTACATAATAACAGTTTCAGAAGAATGTGAATCAACCCTAACATACCATAAACTATCTACCAACTTGATACTTATGAAATGCCCACTTCATATTTACCCTAAAAAATATGTCTCACAAAATTTATACAAAGAGTGGAAATTCAGGAAAACCTTGTGCGCTGAAAGAAAAAAAAGTAGTAATTAATAATTAATTTTAACTATAGTGGTAGATAACAGGTGCTTTTAAGAATATGCTATAATGGGAAACACATGTCTACATTTAAATCTCCTATAGGCTAATCCCTGGTAGTTTGTACACATTTGCAGAAATGTGCCACTAGCATAAACCTGTAGATAAATATATGTACTATAATAGTAAATAGGCCTATATTAGAAGGTTAATGAGGTTAAGTCGCTTATGCTCAATATACTGTATTGTAAATAAAATTTGAAAATTATGGTGTTTTCATATATTTGTATATCATAAATAAAAACAAACTTTCTATTTTAATCAAAAACACTATACATGTCAAGTAATATAACAGGGGAATGACTGATGAACAAAATACTAGACTACTAAAGAAAACTGTTTTGCAGCACTCAACGATCTCGTAGTCATGATATCTACTATTTATCTAATTCAGGCATTGTTTCAGTTAGGTTTATACAATAAAGTGTGTTTTTGTTTCATAAAGTGTGTATGTACTATTATTCCACGATTCACAGTGAAATCCAAGTGGTGCAAAATAATTTTTGATTGTTGTAAATACCAAGGCAGGGTAGGTTACAGAATAGTATATTTATCTTTTCGTGGTTGACTTTTAGTTCAGCTATTATCAGTCTATGATTAAAGACATTTTGTTTTTAGCATAAGTACAAAAGTTTTCCTCCACATGAATAGAACAAATTACTAAATAAGATGTGTATTATAATTACACTGCATTAAGGCAAACATATCCACCCTCAGTTGGTCAAAGAAAAAAATAGATTTTTTTTTTTGGACAAAACTAGTCTGTAGTCAAAGATGAAGGGACTTGAGTAAAGTACATTACTGCTATGCAGAAAACTGTGTGTCTAAAAACTACAAGCACAAAATGTCAAGGGCATCGCCAGCCGATTGTCTAAAAGGGGGGGGGGGGGCAAGTTGTGGGAAAAGTATGCATTTTTTTGCATTTTGCTACACTTTTTTGAATCTCTAGGGCTCTAGGGGGGGAAGCAAATGCCCCCCCCCCCTTACCACCCTGGCGACGCCCTTGCAAAGTGTGAGTTGTGATACAACCAAATTAAGATAAAAGTGTATGAATGGGGGCCATGACTTTGGGGGAGGGGGGTGGAGAGGGCACTGGGCCATTTACTTTTATGTGGCCAAAAAATATATATTTTTAATATACACGTATTGTTTTTTAATATACATGTATAGTTGTTACTGCAAAATCACCAGATTATGTACCGAAGGTGCAAGGATGAAGCTGTTACGATTGTGACTATACTGTCAACTGCTAAGTCTGCTCACAGAGTACAATTTCCTTTACTCGCTGAAGCTGCAAATCAGTTGCCGGTTCAGAGCCTTTGCGACACCTGTGTTGGAGGTTATGTTTTTACCGAGGCCTGCTAGCTCTCCGAAGCGGGGTACAGAGATAGTTGTACTCTGCTACAAACTACACTTGTTGAACTAATCAAGCTTCAACATTAATGTTATCTGACTAAAAGTAAGATACAAGATCACCAGATGTCCTTTTAACTGAAAGTAAAAAAAATAGTTTATAACTTGAGAAAATATTTTATGGTGTGGTGGAAAGCAAATTTCTATATGACCTCTTTATTAGTGCAAGGGATGACAAATAGTGATAGAAGATTTTAAAAAATATTACATTCGTTGTAAGCTATTCAATGCTGAATGCATTTAAGTTAAAACTTCATTATATTTTTGCCGCATGAAAATGAAAAAAAAAAAGTTTAATAGATCATTTTGTAATGAACGCAAAGATATTATGTTCATTAAGTTCTTAAAATGTTCTAAAAGTTCATAGAAGTTTCCAAAATATTTCCACAAAAAATAGGTACTTCTAAATCTACCTACGCATGTAGGCTGTGCCGAAAGGTTTTTTTTGTCTTAAATTCAGATCAAGCACTAGACTCGGAGATAATGGAAGATTATTTTTACCTAATATTTGTTTAATTACATGAGTATTATTTAATTTGTTGTCATTGAATTATTGTATTTATGTAGGGCATAACTTGTTCAATTTCCTTGTGCAAATTTTTATACACAAAACAGATTTATTTAATAGTTGCAAATATAAATACAGCAAAAAAAAAAAATATGGGAAAGATAATTTTAAAAAGGATTTTCTGGCTAATTTACTTTGTGCAAACAGTTTAAAAGTCAGAATAACACAAGTAATTTTTTAAATAATATTGTTACAAAAAAACATACATATTGAAATATAATTGGTCAGGAGCTTTTATAATTTGAGCGGTAAGTACTAAGATGGTTTTTATAATTGATGTCATTTTCTTTTAATGATACGACAGTACCCACTATCATTTAACTGGACTGAAGTATCCAACAGAATTCCAACTTGTATTTTTTTTTTTAGATAGCTATTTTATTTTATGTAAACTATTTCTTGGATATTATGCTTGAGCACTGAAGTTGATCATGTAAAATAATCTCATTTGAAATACATTTTATTAGAAATTTTCCATGCAAAATATAATGATAAATTTTAAACTGCGATAATGGAAAACCACAAGCGTTTAAGTAAACTAACTCTAAAGTATTGTTTCATCTATATGCAGATTTTGCTGTTTAACAGTCAGATAGTGAAATCAGACAGATTGAATTTTTTTATCACTGATGATCAAATAAGATGACTCTTTGTAAGTCCAGGTAAAAATAAAAAATAAAAATCATGGAATTTGGAAACTGTCAAGCAAAAAAGTTTTAAAACCCGTAAAAAAGCTTAACACATTGGCACTATATCATTAAGTGTCGGTACAAGCCAGAAAACAGTTAACTTAAAAAAAAAGAAAAAAAGAAACAAAATCAATCTTTAAACAGGACAAAACAGAATTCCTAACCTACATTTTTTCAGATGACACAATATAAACTTACATCAAAAATATCTTATCAGTAGTTCTGAGCATGGCTTATGATGAAGTCAAAATATGTATGCCTGTCAGGAGGATAGCAGATTCAGAGATACAATATTAAGAGATAATCAGAATAGTGTGTTATTGGGTGCTTGCTTTAAAACCTGTATTGCAGGTAGGCTATACTGTGATACTGACACTGCACTTATTCAAATTAAATCGGTTGCCCCAATTTAGAGATTTAAATATAAAAGATGGGGTGGAACCCAAATTTATTGAACTTGAATCACAAAGAGTACCCCGAATCCCACTTTATGGTTCAAAGGTTAAAAATAAAATAATTTACAAAATAGGTACAAAATTATATTAACTATGGTGTTTAAACAAGTAACCGTTTAAATGGTTGTTACAGGAACTAAGTTTTCAGAATCAATACATATAATAATGTTATGTACATATGTAATTATATATTAAAAGTCTATCATTTTCGAGAATGGTAATAGGATAGGTATGAACAAAAACACACAAAAGTTAGACCTAGATATCTTTAAGTTTTCAGTGTTGAGTTTTCAAACTTACTACATTCCCTCCAATGATTTTTTAGAATATTTTTATGTTGAATCTCAAATGTTTCAAATACTAGATATACAATCATATTGTATTCAAGATTAACCGATTCAACTGTCCCATCCCTATTTAAAAGTCATATTCAAAATGGTCATGATTCAATTTAATAAACATAAATTATGATATGAAAATAGTTTTATATTTTGTCGACTATGTAAAAGAAATTATAAAATGATGCAATTTATTGGTAACAAAATAACAAAAAACTGGCAAAAAAATGAACATTTTCCTTCTCACATTCACAGATCCTATAATACATACATTATCCAAGGATAAAGACATTATCCACTGATAAATCTATTTTCTTCCCATTTTACTTTACAAAGACAAACCAGAAAATATCAGCATTAAAGTTTTGAAATGTTTAAGTTAGGTATGTAAAACCACATGGAAAATTTTTTTTGTATTTAACAAAAATATTAAAAATAATTTTTCAAAAAACTACACACATTATTGAACTTAAATAGTTCACAATGAGTGCAGTTAATACATGTACAGGAGCTGCTGGAAATTGAACATAACAAGGAAAAGTTGTGTACCGCACACAAGCATCCGTGGAAACAGCTGACGTGGCATAGTGACAATAGTTACACCTAACACCCAGCTTCAGCTTCCAATGTACATGCGATCCACACTAAAATTGTGTGCTCCGAAAATTACGGCACGTAAACTTTAAACATGTAAAAAATAGAGTATATATTTATACTAAAGTATTGACATAACAGTGAGAGAGTCTTTCAGGACTTGAAGATGTGTAGCAAATTCATGTGTTTTCGTGTTGCCAATACACTTATAACACAAAACTCAGACATGAAATTTAACGCAGAATTCTTTAAACTAATGCAGAAGTTATAAATACATGAAAATTGTGTTTTCATCTACATTTCTGGATGCTAATCACACATAGTTTCTGCACCCACCAGTAGAATTCTCTGCCAGAGCAGCAGAGCAGCTATATACACTATTGAATCATTTGATTAGTAGACAGAAGTTTTAACTATACAATGAAACAGCTCTGGTTAAAGCGAAAAAGACTTGAAAAAATACTAAACCCCATCTTTGGACCTGATTTTCGACAAGTAATTTTATTAAAATACTGCCCATTTTGTTTAAATTCATTAAAGAGTTAATAATATAAAGTTTCCATTTGGATTTACGAACTTTGGTTTGCACCATCCGCCATAAATGGCAACACTGTGGTTACACAGTTCCGCTCCATGTGACTTCCAATCCATTCACGAAATGACTCCTACCAAATGCAGTATACAAAATGCTAAGATGTTACACATAAAATAAACTTAAATTTAAAAAAATTTAAAAAAAAAAACACTTTTATCGTTGAAAGAACTGAAAATTTAAAAATAAAATTAAAATTTAAGTTATTTGTCCAACAGCGTAATAATGCATCAAAACTCTGTATAACTAAAAACATAGGGTACTTGATATAATTTATCTTAAATTTTCTATCAGTAATAATATTTGTAATAGATTTTCTTTCACTAATTTTAGCATATAGTCATTACGAAAATGAAAGAAGACGGCACCCCAAACTTTTAGTTATACAGAGTTGTGGTGGATTATCTGTCTGTTAGACAGAAAACTTAAATTAAAATTTTATTTTTTAATTTTAAGTTCATTCAACGATAAAAGCATTTAATTTTTTAAACACTAGGGGTTGTCCATTAATCACGTGATGTTTTTTTTAGCAAATTTTTAACCCCCCCCTCCCCCCTAGTGATTTGTGGTGAGGTTTCAGACTAACCCCCCCCCCCCCCCCCCCACCACCCCAATAAATCACGTGTATTTTTTTGGTACAAAATATTTTTAAAAATTTCAGAATATTATCTTTAAATATAGGTATAATCTAATTCAATTCTGGAAAATTAAGTACAGTGATAAAAATGTTCAGATACACATTAAGGTTGCAGGTTTATTCTCACTGGCATAAAAATAATAAAGGAAAGGCTTATATGTGATTTACGCATGTATTCGGCGCCAAAATCACAAAGTCACACGTCACTTTTCGGTTTAGTAGAAATCGCGCGAAAAAATAAATACATGTGATATTTCGTGATTTTTCCCGATTACCCCCCCCCCCCCCCCCCCCCTTTCTTAGAGCCTCACGTGATTAATGGACGATCCCCTATGTATAAGTTAATTTTATAATTTTTAGTCTCAAAGTAAAATAAGAATATGGAATATGAGTAATTCAAACATATTAAAAATACTAAATATGAGTGATTAAAGTATTTGTTTGTTACAATGAACTTAAAATTAGTCATTAATGTTTACGTAATCTAGTCATTTCAGCTAAAGCGTCAACATTACATGGATCTTTTCTTGTTATCTTAGAGCAATCAAGTTCTTCTACTTGGAGACCATACAGTGACTTTATGCGACTAAGAACTACATAAGCCTGTCTGGCAGCAAAGAGATGCAATCCCAAATAAACAACTGCATAATCTACAGTGCAACCTTGCATTTTACGCACGGTAGATGCCCAACTCAGTATTAATGGCAACATTCGCCTTTTAGCAGTACCACAGCAGTATTTCGCTGGAAACTGAATGGCTATTGGTTTAATTATACGTACACCATCTGTGCCGAAATCAACACGGGCTGATGGAATGTCCGTATCATACACTTGATCACGCCGGAAGAGTGGCCAGATAATTTTATTTATAGTACCCATATTGCCATTAACGAACACCGGACACATTTTCCACCGTAACCCGACCTCGGAAACACTCTGAATCAAAAAGAATATATTTTTGAAATTTTCCAAATATAGGAACATTATGTTCCCCCTCTGAGGGGGAGAAAGTCGAACCCCGGACACATTTTATACCATAACCCAACCTTAGAAACACTTTTAATTGAAAAAATATATATTTTTGAATTTTTCTAAATTTAGGGGCATTACGCTAACCCTCCCCCCCCCTTTTTCTTTTCCCCCACCCAACTCAGGCCCATTTTCCACCATAAGCCGATAACCCGACCTTTTGGATCGGAAACACTTCAAATCGAAAAAGCATTGAGTATTAAAATTCTTGAAATTTTGGGTATTTAAACCCAGCCCCCCCCCCCCTCCCCCCCCCCCCCAAATACAACAGAGTCAACCCCAGGGAAGACCTCATGGATACACAAAAAGCCTGGTTGTTAACCATAGCTAAAAATTAGTGGTTTTTTGACCCTATGACCCCTCCCCCACTCCCCCTTAATACTAAGGCCTTAAGTTTTAACAATATTGTATTCTCAGAGGTTCTCTAAATGTATGCAAAATTCTAACACATTCGGACGATGAAAAGTGGGTAAAAATTGAATGGAAAGATTTTATTACATAGTCCATTCATACATACAAGTGAAGCTAATAAAAGTGTGTTGAAAACAACAACAATGTGCTTCAATATAACTAAGTAACATTACTTATGTATGTAGGTATGTAGGCCTACTTCAAGGTAATGTGTTAAAACATATATAATAATTTCATAATTTGCTGATGTTTTACTGCATACAAGCACATGACAGGAATACTTATGAAGACAGAATATAACCTATATTAAGTAATAAATATAGGATTGAAATACATTATTCCTGCCTATTTTGCATCTACAAAAGCCTATATGACACCTAACCTATAGGTATCATTGAGAAGATGTACAAGATGCAGCACTCAGATGCAAGAGTTGTAGCAATTTGAGTAGATCTACTGCTTCTGGTAACTAGAACAAGTTACTATTTGGTTGTCGAATTGGTAGAAGGTGGACCCCACACAAACATAGTCACTATTATTTAATAATTTAAGTCCATTCTTGCAAAAAGTTGAGAGGTTTGTTTTTCTTAATTTTTATAACTTTAAAAAAAAAAATTTCCTACAAAATCATTGAAAAATTAGGTAGGTATAACAAGTATGTCTTCATTTTTTTATATAAACATGAGCTATGTTTTTCTTTTATTAAGTTTTCTCCTTAGGTCTACTGGGTTTTTTTTTCTCGATCATTATCTGTTCCCTCTTTTTTAAATCAATCTTGCATGTAGGTGACTAGATATTTCTTCACATGTTAAGCACTTCTTCAACCTTTCCTCGTACCCTTCATAATTTCCTCAAAAAAGTAAGTCAACAATGCCTTTAACTTTGGTAGTTGTTTGGGCATTAATGTTTTAGTAACGTTTCCCTTAGTTTCTTCATTGTTGATAACACTTGAGTCCTCGCTGGCACCTTGATGAGTAGTTATTTTATGGAACAGTGGATTTTATGAAATGTTACATTTCATTACACCAGCATAAACTTTCTTTCCCTTTTTCCCTCATCTACACTGGCATTTCCAAGATATTTAGGGCCTGTATACCCACCTTTAAAAGTTCCTGAGATGTTCGAGTACCTAATATGTTTGAACTGGATATCTGCTACTGCCATGTAGGTATAACAAACTCTAGGTAGGTAGCAGTAAAATAGGTATACTTTCACTCAGTCATGTCACATTATATTTAAATCTTGGGAAATATGAAAAAACTGAACTATACAAAACTTACAACAAAAAAAAGTCAATCACATAATCGCAAGAGAAAAAATTATCCAGTTAGAAAAAAAAAAAATTAAATGTTCACTTTAGAATGTAGCATGTTCTGTGTATGTAATCTGTAAATATGTAGTAAATGGTGTCAACCATAAACGAGGCTTAACGGAATGTAAAATAAATAAATAAATAAATAATCCAGTAGTGGCCAGAAACGTACAAGTATTTATGTTTAAGATTGTAGTGTATCTATTGTCAATGTTGACAAATGAGTTTTTAAGACAGGTGCAAATGGTAACATGATTATTTGTGTCGATACCAGCAATTGAGAAAGCTTACAGGAAATGAATGATGTCATAAGAGTAGGATATAAGAAAAAAAATTAGTTTTTTTTTATAAGTTGTTATCAGTATAGTCCTTTATCTATTGGTATCAATGTAGCAGAGAAATGTAGGAGATTGTTTTCGAAGTTTGTGAGAGAAACGGAACACCAAGCAGTGAAACAGTGGAAATTCTTTAAAAGCAATGGTAGATTTAAATTGAAGAAATGTTATTAAGGTATGTTAAATACAAGTAAAGATCTATGTTGAGTTGTGAGTACGTAATGGTGTGAATGAAATGTAAATAATTTAATATGTATAATGTTATGTATATAGTGTATTATTGCGTATTGTAGGAATAACAAGGGGGAGGGGGAGACAAAGATGAAGATGGAAATACCATTTGGCAATACTGATATTTAAAAAGTTAAATGTGTGAAAAATGTACAAAAATCGTGAAGTAGAGTACAGTCCCACCTGGTGTATTCTATTTGATGGTACTGGTATCTAAATATTTTAATGTGTGTAAAATGTAGAAAAAATTTATTCTTGGTATCGTGAAGTAGTACAGTCCCACCAGGTCTCCTCTATTTCACAATATCAGTATTTAATTATGTTAAAAATGTGATATATATACGATCAAAGTGGCACTTACCGGTATTTAGTTGGTAAAAAAATCCCTCAATTTCAAGGAAATGTGTTATTGGAATCATAATATAGAATAGAGCGGGGGATTATATTCTGGTTAACGATACCGGAAAACATTAGTTATAGAAAACGTAATAAGCGAAAAATAAGGATAACGTTTCCTGCCCAAAACCCCCATATTCCCATGCTTGGCCCGAAAGAAAGTAGGGGTGGTAATGACGTAAGTGAGGCCATCTTGGTAACATCATGAAAAATGGTGTGGTATCACATTCTAGAATAGTCCCTATTATTTTGGAGTCTTTATTGTTTTTAAAATAACTTCAATTATTTATGGTAAGGAATTAAACAAGATATAAAATGCAGGAAATAAAAACAAAATCACTGACAACAGCTAACAGCACTGGACGATAGTATGAAAACAACATAGACGAGCACAGTAAGCAAGCTTATTATAACGAAATCTGTCTGCCTGTTGTCAATAATTTTCTCCTTGTTGTTTCGTCTAGTTCATAACCAATTAGTTTTTCTCCCCATGTTGTTTTGTATGGTTTTACTTAATCAATTGAGTCTCTGGAATTCCATGTGTGTCAAGCTGTTAACTAATCTTTTTTTGACAATGCTAACCTGGGCTTATTTCCTGTGTTTTGTACATTTTATGTGTTTTATTCATCAATCTTGGTTTTCTAAGAAGGGTAATCGCTTTTCATGTCCATAAGTTCATAATTATTCACCTGATTACATACTTATACAATTGCCACAAACTTTTATGGATTTTTTTTTGTTTTGCAAAAGAGACATTACAAGACTCTTTAGACACAAAACTTAAATTTTTATGCCTTTTAGGATACAAGAATATGGCTAACAACAACCATATTTTTTATCAGGTAAACGTGAAAAATAATTAGCCTATGAAATGTATAGGTAAGGTTTTACAGCACACAATTTTGAACAGATGTTTAAAAGTGACGGAACCTCCAATATTATAGAGAAATTCAAGAGCAGAGTAACTTTTCCGTAAAACAAAAATTTAACATGCATTTAATTTCTTCCAGACATGTTTATCAATCATTCTCTAAGGGATCCTTTTGATGCTTCAAGAAGTTTGCCAAACATTAGTGGGCGATTGGTTAGGTTAGCTTTTTTAATTACGACTGTTGCTTAACCTGAACTAGCTGTCCACCCTATTTATCCATACTTTAAATGTAGCTAACCTTACCTAACCAACCATTTACACAATTTAAGGTAATTTTAATGTAGCTAACCTAACCCCATTTTAACAATTGCACCATATTTCTAATGCAATACGATAAGTTAATTAATGTTAATACGATAAATTATTTGAAGTATAGCAATGTCATCTTACAGAATTATTGGAAAACATTATACAAATTATGAAAATTAAATTAAATTTGTAGAAAAAATACTCTGCTCTAGAATGACTAGGTGCCCTATAGTGGGCTTTGATTTACTAGGGCAGTTATGGCCATAGGACTGGCAGCATTGTTCAACACGCCCCGTTTATCAAATAAATACTGTACATACTATCAGATAAACTGTTGTTTAATAGCTTTGTTTGTATACATGTATATTGTCAGTAGGCAGTGTTATGAAGTCATGATATTCTCCCAAAAATATTGAAAAAAATATTATTTATATTTTGGTAATATATATTTATGTTGTTTAATGGTATTTATTATTAGATGTAAAGGTGTAGTTTTAAGTGAATAATTTTCAGTTTCTTCATCACAAGACAAATATCATATTTATATGTTATCCTCACATGGTTCACACCCTCTTGAGTAAACAACTATCAAATTCAAAATATTTTTGTATTTAAAAACTAATCACGTGGCCCAAATTCGCCAGTTGTCCTGGGCATGCACAAAGTGTTGTTTGCTGCCATGTTGGAAAACAAAACAACATTAAAATACCTGCACTTATCCTTTACTTGCAAGCTGTAAATCTTTATTAAGAATTCTTAATGAAATTTAAGGACTTAATCAATTCAAGACAAATTAAGGACTTTTTAAGGCTATTAAGGAGGTGTACGAACCATGCTACAGAATAAAACATTAAAAAAATGTTGTAGGATATTTAATATTAATTCATGCCTTTGGCCCTCAGACTGGTTTCAGAAACATAATCTGGTCCTCGAAATGAGTGAAATTGGCCAACCGTGCACTAGGGCACAGACACTGAGCTTATAAGTAACTTGAGCCACTCTGAGGGTTTGGATTGAAGCTGCACTTGAGTGTGATGCATTGGTGATCACGTTCACAACACCCGCCAGGTTTATATCTACAGTAGTTGTGCAATTGTCATCCTCAATAAGTAGCGAAATAATGTGTAATGTTTGCCGTTAAATCTTTGAGGGACCCTTGGCCACAAGGATCTTAGAAACGTGGATCTTAAAGGTTGTCAGAGGTTTTTGTTGACCATCAGAATATTTGCAAGGATTCTTACAGGAATTTAAAAAGGTCCTTTTGTCCTTTTGTGAAAGGACAATTTGCTTTTGTGCTTTGAAGCATCCTGGTGGCTTTTGAGGGGTTTGTGCACCATCTTTTCGTAATAATGTGATGAAATTTTTTTTGATTTTTCTGCCAACTGGTGTCTACATCTTGTAATGTTAAAGTGTCACTGTCAAATTATTAAATGGAAAATGTAAATATAGAAAATAGCTTAAAAATTTATAAGGCAAACAAATGAGTGTGAAAAAATATTTCTTTGTTAATACACCAGGTTGTGTTAGAATGGGAAGAATTTTGATATTATTTCATGGCTAGTTTCTCATACAAAGCAACATTGAAACAAAAGGATCCTTGGTTAGTAAAGAACAAAGCAACCGAGGCACTGGCATCAGGAGCAGGAACACTTTCCCTTCCTTCTCTCCCTGAGAGAAGACATATGGGGCATGTGTCGTTTTGCCTAAAGGCGTTTTGCCTAATTTTAGGCAAAACATCGTTAGGAATATTGGCGTTGGCCAAATAGGAGTTAGGCAAAACACCATTAGGCAAAATGGCGTTAGGCAAAATGCTGTCAGGCAAAATGCCGTTAGGCTAATCCCCATTAGGCAATTCGCCATTAGGCAAAACGATTTTTCCTCTTTTAGGCAAAAAGCTGTTAGGCAAAATGCTGATTGGTAAAACGCCGTTAGGTTAGGCAAAACGCCGTTAGGCATATCGCCGTTGGCCAAATCGTAGTTAGGCAAAATGCCGTTAGGCAATTCACCATTACACAAAACGCCGTTAGGCAATTCGCCCATAGGCAAAACGTGGTTTTGTCATCATAGTAACATTTTAGGCAAAACGCTGTTAGGCAAATCGCCATCAGGCAGATCTCCGTTAGGGAAAATGCCGTTAGGCAAATCGCCTTTAGGCAAATCGCCTTCAGGCAAATAACAGTTAGGCAATTCGACGTTAGGCAAAATGACTTTATGCAAATCGCCGTAACGAATTCATGTTTAGGCAAACTGCCTTTAGGCAAATCGCCTGTTACTCGACATATGTTCCGTGAAGATGCCAATTTACGGATAGCACCTGACAACATCAATAATCAATACCATATTTTCCTTACAACCTTCTTCTACACACTGCACTGTAATGCAGGCCACACCCACTAAGGAATTTTTTTCCTGAAACATGAAACTTTAATTTCATGAAACCATTCAATGTAAAAAAAAAAAAACCAAAAACACTGTATTCCACGAAACCAAAATTTAACATAGTTTAATTGATGTGCAATAAATATGAGACAAATATCATGACATTTCATTAAATTAGTCTCTTCAGTGTGTCGCCCATCTAAATGCACTGACCCCGCATTCAACCCCCAAATTCATCCCCTGAGCTGACAAGATTTCAGGGCCAGTTCCATAGTGTGAATATTGGTATGGAGTAGGTACATACGTACGCAATCTGTGCAGTATCAGATCAGAAGCAATATTAAAGAACTCATTTATCAAAGGAAATGTCGAAAACATGTCATGGCTAGAGACAAGATTTTATGGTTTTATTTGTATTCCACTTTCGTTTTTAAAACAGATGATTTCGGTGTTACTGTTTTTAGTTTTATAAAAGCTGTTTTGTAGTACTTAATCCACCAAAATAGCAGTAAAATTTATTTGCTGCATTTTTACGGTAAAATAATTTTTAATTAATTGGTATAAAACAGATACATTAAGAAATGCAAAATATAACAAATTTAATTAATTTTGCTGACCTATGCATTTTGGTACAAATTTTTGTCCGCAAATAATGACATCCCTCGAATTTCAAATATTTTGGTTCCTTTTTTTATGATTTGAATAAGTTATCTTTAAATTCTTTTTAATTCAATGATATAACTTGCATTTTGTTCCTGTATGGTGTATAACTTGCAGTTCGATGTTATGCTGTGTTTGACACGCTGTTCTGTGTTATTTCAGTTTTATCGCAATTCACCATAATATATTATAATCTTGTCCCTAGTCATGGTGTATGCAGTAGTCACATTATAATGGTAGGATATAAAATTTAATCCAACTAAGTTCATGCCTCCGAGATTCAATGTAAACATTGCCTGAAAATACAAATTTAGGATAGATACTTTAGTAAATAATTGGAACATAAGTAGGTAGGTAAATAATCATTGACAAATTATAACACAGATGTATAAGGCTATGTAACTTATTGCCTTATTTTCATAGACCCATCAAAAACAGCTGATTTAAGCTATTACACATGTTTTTGCTTACATTTGCTGTTTTTTTTAACTGGAACAATTATTATTAAATTATTATGTCCAGAAGAACTGTAATTTAAAAATTTTAATGGAATGAAACAGTTCAGAAATTATAAGCACTGACTGATTTAAAAACATTAAAATTAAAAAGTAAACTGTGTTAATCCTCCCTTTTGATTAGGTACCTACTTAAATGCAATGACAATGCATTTATTAAAGGGCACAAATCTACAAAAATGGAATGAAAAGAACAAATTTCAGTTGTGCACCACGTGGTAAAATATATCTGAAAATGAAAGCAAAATTTAAAGAAGAATTTTAGGTATACTGTTATTCATTCTTAATTAACTACAAATACACAATAGGTAGTAATTATTTTAAGTATTTATCGTACCTATTCTCTACTATATACAGGTCTATATTAATGGTAAAAAATGGTTTAAAACTTAAATCAAATACCTTTACCTTTAGGCCAAACACTCACCAGTGTTAAACAATTCACGTCCATGGCAACTGTAAATACTATACAGTTCATGATTAGATGTAAATGCAGATAACTTTCTACAATCAGCACTACTTTATTAACTATCAATATCTGCAACTTAAAAGTCTAAGCTACATGTAATCTACTACTAAAATCTACATGCTATTTTTATGACTAATTAACAGTGTGTTTGACCATTAACAGTAACAGCAAAGTTTTAATTCAGCACAATGTTAATAAACAACATATATATATATATATATATATATATATATATATATATATATATATATATATAATATAAATTTGGCATTAATTAATAAGGAAACCACCAACTGCAAATTGTTGATGAGTTCTGTGGGCTGTGGCATACCATGAAGTTAATGGTCACACACAGAAGAGCAATGCTGAAATATGTGATGGAAGGTACCTTCCAAAGAGAGGGTGCCACAGAGGTGCCGACTGCAGGGGTGAGGTTAGCTCGTCAGTCTTAACACCATTAGTCGGACTCAGGAGGCCTGGCATCAGCTCTTCTTTCAGCAACTTTGGCGTTATATTTGGATCCACGAGGTTCTTCACCTTCAGTTTCGAAACAAAAGGTGGTGGCTGGGAAGAGTGGTTCGCAGGGCTGTCTTGGATTGGTAACAGGTGGGGTACTGGAGGGTCACTGGTGCTCAGTTTCTGGTGGGGTGAGGGGGAAGGGGTCAGTCTCTTCCTGTCTGCTGCTTCGCTGCTCACTTCCTGCTTGTACTGGTGCCTCCTCGGGTCTGCCAAGAGGTTCAGCAACGATTTGCACGTAACGGAAGTTTTCGCTTGCCTTTCCCTACCGTAATCCGTCTCGGTGGGTGAAGGGAGCTCTGTTTTCAGCTGTTTGTATTGCATTTCTGCTCGACTCTGTCTGGCTCGTGGCTGGCGATTTCTTTGCTGATTGTACTCGTACTGAGGCACAGTCTGTATGTAACCATTGTTGGGGTAGTAATGGCTATTCATTGCTGCCAAGTTGAGCTGTTGCCTCTGCTGTTGATCCTGATGCTGCTGCTGCTGCTGCTGCTGCTGCTGCTGCTGCTGCTGCTGCTGCTGCTGCTGCTGATGATGATGATGGTAGTTCGGGGATATTGGACTAGTTCTAGCAGAAGACGCACGCTTGTCACTGCTAGAATGCCTGTTGTTGGCATGGTTTTTGCCATGAGCTGCTGATCCCAAATTGCCTTTGGAATGCCTGTTGTTAGGAACTGCTGCAGTCGTGGAGCCTGACTGAACTGTAGCTTTGTGCCACAGAGACAACATCTGTTGCTCCAGCTGACTCTTGTAGTCTATGGCTGTAGGCGATGCAAATGCTGCTGGGGGTAGCACCGGTGTCTGGTGTGTCTGTCCTCTGACGCTCTGAGGAGAAGGGTACCCAGAAGGCATCACAGTCCTCAGCATGTTCATAAGCTTCGGCTTCTTCCCAAATCCAAATGCCGCTTCCAGCTGGTTAACATACGGCAGCCACAGCATCTGATTAAAGGCAGCGGCTGCTGCAGTGTCAAAGTCTCCTTGGGAGATGCTGCCACACTGTTCGTGCTGCTTCAGCTGAGAGTCCAGGAGCTCAGTCGCCATCGCCATCTGCTGGTTCTGGTACCACTGCCACTCGAGGAACGCACCCAAGGTGCTGTATGCTGCTGCTTCCTCCTGGTTGATGTTACTGGAGTTCTGCAGCAGGTTCTGGAGGTGAGCGAGAGACACCACTAGCAGGTCAGGATCTTGCAGCAATGCTGGGTGGGATAGGACCTCGGGTAACCTCAGTTCAGGCCTCATCGCAAGAAGACGGGGGATCTCCTTGGCCGGACTAGATACCAACTCTTGCAGTCTGTTGCGAGGGACCAGTAGCGGGTCAGGAACTACAATGCTGGGATCGGATAATACAGTCTTTAGCTGGGTTAAGGGATCGGGATCAGACACAGAGGGTGAAAGTGGTGTTGTCGATGCTGGTTCTGACGTAAGTAATTCAAGGAGTCGAGACTTGTTAGACTTGGAGGAGTCCACAATATGTTCATCAGACTTTTTAATATTGATTGCTGGATCACACTTCGGACTCGTTTGGCATGGCGGTCTGGCACTCAGCTTAGGTTTGCGGCTCAGAAGGTTTTTCAACGTAATGTCTTCTTTCCGAATGCTGTTTACTTTTGGTTGCTCTTGCACATCCGTCGGAAACCTCGCCAGTGGTTTTTTGTCCTCGGAACAACTAACAATTGGGCTGGGGCTCCCGGAACTCTGTCCAATCTGAGAACCAAGGTCGAGTGGCCTTAGTTCTGGCAAGGAGTCCACACACTTCACAGGGGTTTGATGGCACCTTCTAGGAGTTGATAGTAGAGATTCCAAGAATACGGATTTTCTTTGAGGATTATGCTGGTGGGCTGGCAATGCAACTGTACTCGTGGGTTGTTCTGTTAATTTGGGAGAGGCTTTAGGTTGAGGGGATGGCACTGCAGGCAACACGAGAGAGGACGTCCTTGAAAGAATACGTTTACGAGGGATGGGATCGTCCTCATATTTACATTTTTTGGGTAAACTGAGATCAGTTGGTTCAGCTTGCACTTCCGGAATTGCATTTACTACATTATTTTCACACTCGTCATTTTCGGAACTATCACATTTGTTTTGAAACGTCTGCACTTTTAATGAATCAGATTCATTTTCACAGTTCTCATCAACGGGAAATTTAACATTAATTTCACAACGATCAGCAACAGGTGTAGACCTGCTGGAGTCTTTATCGCACGTATCCATAACAGAACAGTTGTTGACTTTCAAAACACTAAAATCCTTATCGTGTGTTCTCTGCTCAGGAAAAACATGCCTATTATCGCACTCGTCTATCCTCGCCGAGTCGCATTCATCATCACACATGTCAGTTTCATTCGAATCATGTACACTTTCACACACATCCGCTGAAGACAAGCCGCACTCGTTTTCACAAGCGTCATTTTTAAGGGAACTGCATTCGTCCCCACAGCCATCCGCCTTGGAACAGCCGCACCCGTTTTCGCAAACGTCCAAATTGGGCGAGTCACATTCGTCTTCGTAAAATTCAAATTTCCCGGGGTCATAACTCCCTCCGCTCGTCTTCTGTTGCATCGCAAGGTGGTTGTGTTCTTCGTCTTCTTCCTCCCCTTCCTCCATGGAGTCGAACGCACGCTCCCCCTCCTCCGACACCCCTCCACAGAGCGCGGCGGCGCAGTCGGTGCTGCCATCTGGCGGCCGCGACGGTGGCGCTTTCTCGTGGTGGTCGGCGGAACTAGGCACTACTCCACACAGAGGCCGCTCGGTGCGCGGTATCGCGCGCCAGCCTGTCGCCGTCTTGCGGATCTTGATGCGGTTCCGCTTGTCGTAATCCTCGCACAGAACCTCCACAATGCGCGTACCCTCCTGCTTCACCCACACGAATATAGGGTTCACACTGGGGACGGGGGGTTGTTGCTCCTGCTCCTCGGGGGCGGGGCTGCGGTGGCGGTGCCGGTGGCGGCCGGAGGAGGCGGTGGAGCAGGACGAGGTGGACCTCTTGCGGCGCTTCTTGCAGCCGCCGCCGCCGCCGCTGCGGTCGCGCCGCCTCCGCACCGCCTTGCGGGGGTTGTCGGACTTGCGGTGGCGCGAGCGGCGGCGCTCGGGAGCCGCCTCCTCGCCCTCGACGGCGGACACCAGGTCGCGCAGCAGGCCGCACACCTCGGGGTCGCCCCCGTCACCGCGCGAGGGCAGGCACACCCGCCCCCCGTGCTCCGACAAGGACCGCAGCAGCCCCACGGGCAGCGGGTCCAGCACCACCGAGCACTCGGCGCGCCCCTCCGCCTCGTTCACCATGAACACGCCGCCGTACCGGCCGAACGGCGCGTCGTCAGACTCGCACTTGACGAGGTCGTCGTCGACGAAGTTGAAGCCGAACTCGCGGGCCCGCGCCAGGTCCCCGGCCACGCGCGGCCACTCCAGCGTCGCGGAGCTCATGGCTGCCCGGTCGCATCACATACCCGCGCGCACTCCCGCGGAGAACACCGCACAAACACAAGCACGGAGCACTGCGATCCCCACTCGCGCCGGTACTCCTTCACTGCGACGGCACGCGCGACAGACTGCCGGTGGCTCTCCCCTCCTGGGCTCGGCCGCCTTCGGCCCGGGCCCGAGCTCGCCCGAGCGGCGGAGGCGCGGGACGCAATGATAGGCCGAGTAGGGGGGGCTAGGGGCGTGGTGTTCCCCGCCGGTCCACAACATTCCCCTCCCTGGCCTTGACTCGCAACGCTTGATCGCCCGCCGTGTTGTGTGTGTGCGTGTTTGCTTTCTTTTTATTTCCCTCCCCGCCTCTTGGCGGTGCATCGAGGGTTTGGGGAGGGAGGCGCCGTGCACTCCACGAGCCAGGACTGCCAACCTGGCGGGTCTGCAAACCCTTTGTTTTCTCTCATTCTCTCATTCATGCCGCTGGAGTAGAACGTCGCATTTCAGTGCGAGGTCACGCTACGATGGAACGTACGCTTTCGCCAACGTCAGTCCTGCATTTCAGGATTATGATACTAGATATAATTTATAAAAAAATAAATACCAGAAGAACAGGCTTGTACCTCGACTCTATCGCTCGACGCGTTGCCCTTTTAAAACAAGTAGTAAATCCACATTGCAGAAAGGTTAGTCATTTGAAGTTGACATTTACCGAGAGTGAAGGTAGTAGATAACCTTAACCGGCTTTACATTCTGCTAGCCGCGCGTAACATAAGTTCCCACTAATTTTTAATGGTCTGGGTTATAGCTCATTTTATTTTATGCTTGCAATTAATACTATTGTCAGTATTCACCAAACCTTTTAGTTTGTAAGGTTTGAACTGTCAAATGACCTCCACTAAATTCGCATACTTTCGCGACCGTTAATTAGTTAGAGTTGTGGCTTGTAGACGTGTCATGACTAAAACAAATGATTTCTAAAATAAAATAAAAATGTTTGAGCCATGGCATGTCTATATCATTTAGACAACGTTCATGTAGGTATACCAGTCACATTCACTACCGTTTTATTATGGGAACTCATTTTAATGTAGCTACCACTTCAAAAAATCTTTGAAATTAGTTCAGTTCCAAAGGCGTGGTTGAAAAACAGACATTGAAACAGAAAAATTTATACTTTATTATTTTAGGGTGATTTACGTATTCAAACTATAATTTTTAATTTAACCCACAAAAAGTTTTGCTTCCTTTTATTTATAGGTATATTTCAAAGAAATACTATCTATTATAGCTGTTACCATGGTGCGACTTTCGGAACATTTTTATATAGTTTTTCGTTTCATGGCCCATAGACCCCAAAACCATCGCCAACTATATATATATATATATATATATATATATATATATATATATATATATATATATATAGAGAGAGAGAGAGAGAGAGAGTTGGCGATGGTTAACTGTCGATAACTGTCGCAATTTTTCACAAATCATTTTCAAACTGTTACGTAAAATCTAGTAGTGGAAAATCTCGGTCGAGTTCTTTAATTAATGGGCAATATCCGACCAAAGGGGTAGAACTGAGGAAGATGTTTGAAAAACAGATAAATCACTGTATCTCCCATAATATGGAAAATATTACAATCGTTTGAACGTATTATAACTCGTAGGAGTAAACCCAAAATATTTTGTCTGAATAATTTTTTGATACGACCAACTATAACTGCAAGGGGTTGAATAAACAAGTGTTGGAGGACAAAAAAATTATAACTCCCTTCGTAGACACACTATAAAATCCGTGCAAATTTTTTGTAAATCTTATAAATTTTATCTAAAACTTTCGTCTGGAACATTATTTGATAATACAAATTATTATTGCAAGGGATTAAAAAAATCTGGGACTGGAATGAGAAAATAAATAAAACCTCCCTACCCGGTACACTATCGAATCCATTCTTATTCTTGTTTAACTGTCTAAATATGAACTAAAACTATTCTTAAAATAAATTTTTGTTTACCCAAACATTACTGCAAGCGATGGAAATTACAAGGTTTAAAGTAAAAAATAATCATTTTTTTTAATAGTATAGTAATATATAGTATCCGTTATAATGTATTGTAGGCTATTAATCCTAAACTTAATCTATAACTTGTCTGAAACAGTTTTTGACTAAACGAAATATACCGTAAAAAGACGGGTTGAAAATTAAAAAAATGCAGAACGTTCTTAGTATCTATTTTAAATCATCTTAATATCTTAAACCTTGGTGCAAAGAAAATTTTTATACAACCACGTTATTAGTGCAAGAGATGAAAAATAGTGTTTGATGGTCAAAAAAAATTAAATAATTACCTCAGTTGGTATATAACATCAAATTCGTTCCAAGCTATTCAGTGCTGCGTTGTTTTGAATGCTGGATACGTTGAATTAAATATATTCAAAATATTTTGGTTGTATGGAAAATGGGCAAATATTTAATGGATTATTTTGTAATATTGAAGAACGTGAATATTTAATGTACATTAAGCTCTTAAAATGTTCCAGAAGTTTACAAAAGTTTCCAAATTATTTCTAGAATAAATAGGTACTTCGAAATCTACCTACGCCTGTAGGCTGTGCAGAAAGGGATTTTTTTTTTATTTTTATCTGCCAAAATTCTCGTTTTAGAATGAGTAAATGAATTACAGAACTGAAAACTTTCTACGTTGGAAATCAATGATTCTAGATAATCCACGGGATTATCTAACAGAAATTAATTTAACTATATTTGTTGTCAAAATCCTCACAGTATATCTGAGATAAATGATAATTTTGTCATTTAAAGTCAGATTCATAGACTTTAACACTACATAGTAAAACTTATTGAATCCTTTTAGATGTGCAGAGCTTTGGGTGTTAACGTGACATTTACAAACCAGTCAAGGTTTTATAAAATGGTTCTAATTACGTAAAAAATTTGCGAGTCACTTTACTTGCCTACAAAAATTGGGTTTAATGTCTCGCTTCAAACGATATTTTACGGACAGACGGAAAAACGCTAAAGAGGTGTATTTCAACGCAAGTTTTTGGGTATGAAAAAAATTTTGACCACAATATTGTAAGCTGTGAATGTTGGGGCGCGCATGTTCTACAATAAATTGATACGTTCGCATATGAGTGAGTGAGCTACCATGGCGAAACGTGAGGCGAGGAAGCGTGGGCGAGCGAGCCATTGTCGCCCTTAGCGCCCTCGCGCTTTTGGAGATTGTGCTTGTACGCGCAAAAAAAAAATGCGTGCGTGCATCGAGTCCACGCGCGACAGAAGTGAACCTTATTGCTTATTAGGCATAATTGGAGATAATTTATTAGTAGGGGCAGGCATTTTTCGCGAAAAAATCTGAACGCCTGACTGCAAAAAGGTATACCCGTACCAGCGGTTTCTGCCTTGTGATTGGCGGTCGTCTGCGAGAGAAGTGGGCGCCTTATTTCACGGAGCCACTCAGGACACGATTGCTTTCGCACTGAATTACTGTGATTGGTGTTCTGACAGTGAACATGTACCCGACAGAATCTCACCGTCACGAAACGCAGACGATGCTATAGTGTTTTAACTTTCAGCTAGTCTTAGAATCTTTTCGCGAAATTTGCATGCCCCTATTTATTAGTATTTTTAATTGAGAAAGAGATAATAACCGAAAAGAGTAAGTATACAGGTATTATTTTAAATGAAAAATATTCTTTTTTCCGCTCCCTGTACTCTTGCATAGATTCACTGACACTTTTTGGTTCCTCTTTTGACGGTTTATTCCCATGTTGCCTTTGATAATATGTACCTCTTATCTGATTCTGCGTAGCGTAGAGCATGCTATCACCCCCCCTATCCCGGTCAATATTCCCATTTGACCGCTAGTGCATTCGTTGGAGTGGCGTCGCCGCTGACGCACTCTCCTCCTCTACCGGTTCCCCCACCACGTACCTAACTATTCCCCTCGTGCGATTAGAATTTTCGAAACGCTCGAAAAATGTAGCCCCCTCGGCAAAGAAGTTTCACTTCAAAAATAAATTGAAATAAATGACATAAATGTTGAATAATGCAACATTTACGTTATTTTTCGGTGCCAAGTTAGAATATACAAACGCGTGCAAAATCAAGCCTGTCTCTGGTGTTTTATACCTAAGTCTGGTGGCACATTTCACATTCGTGCAAGATTCGGTAATATGAAATTTAGATTTTTATTCAATGACTCCTTGTCCTTTGAGGTGAGTCAACTAACCTGTCCTCCAACGGCATGGGTCGTCCCTCATCCAGTGTACAAATCATTAAGTGCTTGTAGCGCGGTATCGCCTCTGAACCTGGCGCGCAGTCTTCTCGTCGTGCATGGGGCGACTATGATGTTTGAACGGTAACCATAACATTATGTGGCGGAGAAATGAAGATAAAGCTGAAATGCAAGTCCTTAGGTTCTTTTAAGAATCTTAGCCGGATGTTTCATGCCAAAAAATAAAAACTGAAAACACCTGTTTTAGCCATTTTCACTCTTGTAAAAAAATACGGTTTTAAAAACAAAATACGGAAACATAAATACTCGTCCACCTTCAGCTTTTCGTAAACAGACCCCACTCGGTCATCTTGAGCAGTTTTCAAATCGCCAGTTTTTTTTCTTCTTCTGAAGTAGGTATGTGTGGCCCGCGCGAGCGGGGGAGGGGGATTAACAAGCTGACCAGTAGTTAACGGAAATTTGGCAGGTATCGATTAATGAGCTGGTATAGTGGAGCAGGTGTGGACAGATAGCGCGGCCACAGCTGCATGTGTTAAGCGTGTTGGATTGATGGCGACTACTTCCTGGTGAGGGCAGGATCACCACCAATACGAGCTCCCTTGGGGGGGGGGGGGGGGCGCTTGCCGGCACTTGCGAAAGCGTATTCTGTGAAACTGGTATGATGTTAAAACTATGTCCAATGGAAAGAGACAGGAAAAATTCGCGAATTAATTTCGCGAAAGGCTAAAATACAAATAGTTAAACCGCAGTGCTGCCTCTGTTATTGGCTCACAACTCACCTGTATGACTCTGGGCCAATGAGAAACACCCAACCGAAGCTTTATCGAATCACAGGCTGCTACGTTGGGACGTTTCAGAAGACAGCAGCCTATGAGTTAGTGGCATTTGACCGAGTGTACGTAGAACTATGGAGTTCATCCTGAAGGTCATTGAACCCGCGAATTTTTCCGGTCCCTACCAATGAATAGGGGCAGGCATTTTTCGCGAAAAGATCTGAACACTTATTAGACTCCAAAAAGGTATACCCGCACCTTGGTGACTTACTTGTTATTGGCGGCCGTCTGCGGGAGAAGTCGTTGCCTTATTTGACCGAGCCACTCAGGACGCGTTTACTTCCGCACTGAATCACTGTGATTGGTGTTGTTACAATCGATATGTACCTGAGAGAAACTCTCCCAATCACGAAACAGAGACGATGCTACAGTGTTTTTACTTCCATCTAGTCCCGAAATCTTTTCGCAAAATCTGCATGCCCCTACCAATGGAAAACTTTCTGTATGATTTAAACTGTTCTGCTTATTTCATGCATGCAGTATACAATATTCGAGCACCCTATCCAGAGATGTCTCGTGTCGGTTAATCCCGCGTGTAAAACTCGAGACATGCGCGGGCCCCCCTGGAAATCCCCCCCCCCTTCCTCAAAATTCTTGTGAATCCAACAGATTTGCTCCCCTGGTGAAATAACGCCACTTGGAGGTACTAAAAGAGTAGCTACAGAGAGAGGCTAGAGCAACCCATCCCAGCATCACTACCCCCTCACCTACCTTAACCCCTGGTTGAACCAGAGGAATACCCATACTATACTAAGAGTATCACAACGCCCTTAACCAAGTCTTACACCACATCTCTGGGAGCCGGGGTGGGAACAGATCATTCCCAAAGGCAATAAATCTCTTAAATACTCCCTAGATTTTATCCCTATAAGAGTATGTCAGGAGTATGTAATATATTTAAAAAAAAACTGTTTTTATAATTTTCTGGCTCTTCTAAAATTGGCTTCCTAGGGGTCTTCTTATTTCAACTACATTATATACACACCTTAAAATTATTAACTGGTATCTTCATTACATCAATTACTATCACAACACACATATAGTATTAATGAAACAACAGATAGTGTATATATATAACTAGGAGCAGGCATTTTTCGCGAAAAACTCAACTCCGTTTGGACTGCAACAAGGTGTAACCGCGCCAGCGGTTGCTTCCTCGTGATAGGCGGGCTTTTGTGTGAGAAGTCATTGCCTTATTTGACCGAGCCACTCAGAACGCGTTTGCTTCCGCACTGAGTTACTGTGATTGGTGTTGTAACGATCGACATGCAGGTACCTGAAAGAACCTCACCCAATCACGAAACACAGACGATGCTAACTGTGTTTTAACATTCATCTCGTCACGGAAGCTTTTACGCGAAATATGCATGCCCCTACACATAACCCTATATTGAAACAGCTAGATTCATAGAGACTGGACAAATTCGCGGTTTCGATGGCCTTCAGGATAGACTGCACATTCCCCTGTACACGCGGGCAAATAACGCAAGTTCATTGGCTGCAGACTTGTAAGTCGTCTCAGTTGGTTTGTCTGTGATTCGATCCTTCTTTGGTTGAGGGTTTATAATTGGTTGAGATGCGTCCAGATGAACAGTAAGCCAATAGAAAAATTATCTAAGAGGTATATGTGTTTGAATTCCAGCCTATCGCCTAATGAATCCGCGAATTTTTTTCCGTGTCTATAGATTCATGTATTCTCAGCAGTGTTTGGTTTTGCAATATAGAGTTTAACTATTTTATCTCCCGGGAAGTGGACAGTGTTACCAGCGTGATGGTTGTGTTATGTCTACTCGGGCGTCTGGGCGGGAGCGTCAACGCTCCCCCCCCCCCCTCACCCCCCCCGGGACATTCGGACAAGACGAGCCGCGCGCCGCGGCCGTGTCCTTGAAGGATGCGAGACGTTCTCCCGTCGCTCCTCTGTCAGTTTCCCGGGCGCTGGTGGGGAAGCCATCTTTTTTTCACAGACGAGAGAGCCAAACGCCCGATCGTGCATCTTCGGTCTTTTTTTTTGTTCATTGTAACTCATGATAACTAATGGGCAATTAGGTTAGGTTAGCTACATTATAAATACTTTAAAACATTGTGGACGGTTGATTTGGTTAGGATAGCTACATTAAAGATACTGCGAAATCATGTAAACGGTTTCCTAGCCCTGGATAGCTACATATTAAAAAGTTATTTGTTAAGCAACCATAAAATGATTTTACAGTATTTTTAATGTAGCTATACTTACCTAATATAACCAACCATCCACAATGTTTTAAAGTATTTATAATGTAGCTAACCTACCCTAATGGCCCCGCAAAATTTAATGCCACACCGGTTTATACAATGAGATAGAACGGCGTATGACGTATGAGGAGAGACCGGAAAATTTCTCGGGTTCATTTAGCGATAGTCTAGACTCCAAACTCGTACACCTTTATGCTGAGTCAGCGATTGGACCACAGTCTATATGAAGGACTCTAAGCCAGTGAAAAACCTTCAACAAAAGACGTATCAAATCACATGCATCCCCGTTGACGCGTGTCACGGATCAGTATCCAATGAGCAGGTGCAAATTGCCCCAGTACATAGAGTATCATGGAGTCTATCCTACAGGTCATTGAAACCGCAAATTTTCCGGTCTCTACGTATGAGTAAGCTACATCCCAAATAAATACACCTGTTGAGGTACGGAAAACAAAAAGCGAGCATGAGCTTCGGGGAACTTAGGGTGTGGCTCCGTTGGTGCGGTCGCGCCGGGAGGGTTGATGTGATCTCCCTCCCCACCCCTTCCCCCTCCAACACTCACGCGGCACGATCAGGCACCCCGCCTCCCACACCGGCCGTGCCTGCCTCCCCACCCCTACCCCCCTCCAACACTGCCGCGGCACGATCAGGCATCCCGCCTCCCACACCGGCCGTGCCTGCCTCTCCACCCCTACCCCCCTCCAAAACTCCCGCGGCACGATCAGGCACCCCGCCTCCCACACCGGCCGTGCCTGCCTCCCCACCCCTACCCCCCTCCAACACTGCCGCGGCACGATCAGGCACCCCGCCTCCCACACCGGCCGTGCCTGTCTCCCCACCCCTACCCCCCTCCAACACTGCCGCGGCACGATCAGGCACCCCGCTTCCCACACCGGCCGTGCCTGCCTCCCCACCCCTACCCCCCTCCAACACTGCCGCGGCACGATCAGGCATCCCGCCTCCCACACCGGCCGTGCCTGCCTCCCCACCCCTACCCCCCTCCAACACTGCCGCGGCACGATCAGGCACCCCGCCTCCCACACCGGCCGTGCCTGCCTCCCCACCCCTACCCCCCTCCAACACTGCCGCGGCACGATCAGGCACCCCGCCTCCCACACCGGCCGTGCCTGTCTCCCCACCCCTACCCCCCTCCAACACTGCCGCGGCACGATCAGGCACCCCGCTTCCCACACCGGCCGTGCCTGCCTCCCCACCCCTACCCCCCTCCAACACTGCCGCGGCACGATCAGGCATCCCGCCTCCCACACCGGCCGTGCCTGCCTCCCCACCCCTTCCCCCTCCAACACTCACGCGGCACGATCAGGCACCCCGCCTCCCACACCGGCCGTGCCTGCCTCCCCACCCCTACCCCCCTCCAACACTGCCGCGGCACGATCAGGCATCCCGCCTCCCACACCGGCCGTGCCTGCCTCTCCACCCCTACCCCCCTCCAAAACTCCCGCGGCACGATCAGGCATCCCGCCTCCCACACCGGCCGTGCCTGCCTCCCCACCCCTACCCCCCCTCCAACACTCCCGCGGCACGATCAGGCACCCCGCCTCCCACACCGGCCGTGCCTGCCTCCCCACCCCTACCCCCCTCCAACACTGCCGCGGCACGATCAGGCACCCCGCCTCCCACACCGGCCGTGCCTGTCTCCCCACCCCTACCCCCCTCCAACACTGCCGCGGCACGATCAGGCACCCCGCTTCCCACACCGGCCGTGCCTGCCTCCCCACCCCTACCCCCCTCCAACACTGCCGCGGCACGATCAGGCACCCCGCCTCCCACACCGGCCGTGCCTGCCTCCCCACCCCTACCCCCCTCCAACACTGCCGCGGCACGATCAGGCACCCCGCCTCCCACACCGGCCGTGCCTGCCTCCCCACCCCTACCCCCCTCCAACACTCCCGCGGCACGATCAGGCACCCCGCCACCCACACCGGCCGTGCCTGCCTCCCCACCCCTACCCCCCTCCAACACTGCCGCGGCACGATCAGGCACCCCGCCTCCCACACCGGCCGTGCCTGCCTCCCCACCCCTACCCCCCTCCAACACTCCCGCGGCACGATCAGGCACCCCGCCTCCCACACCGGCCGTGCCTGCCTCCCCACCCCTACCCCCCTCCAACACTGCCGCGGCACGATCAGGCACCCCGCCTCCCACACCGGCCGTGCCTGCCTCCCCACCCCTACCCCCCTCCAACACTGCCGCGGCACGATCAGGCACCCCGCCTCCCACACCGGCCGTGCCTGCCTCCCCACCCCTACCCCCCTCCAACACTCCCGCGGCACGATCAGGCACCCCGCCTCCCACACCGGCCGTGCCTGCCTCCCCACCCCTACCCCCCTCCAACACTGCCGCGGCACGATCAGGCACCCCGCCTCCCACACCGGCCGTGCCTGCCTCCCCACCCCTACCCCCCTCCAACACTGCCGCGGCACGATCAGGCACCCCGCCTCCCACACCGGCCGTGCCTGCCTCGCCAGCCCACCGGTGCGCCGACTTACAGGCAGAGAAAAACGTTCAAAATGAGTCGCGTGTACTTTATGTAGGCGCGTTTGAAACTATACTTACATACTTGACGTAATAAAGAAAAGACTTTAACTTTGCATGCAAGTAATTAATAGAAATACAATTTTAAAACGACTGGAGTGATAATATAAATACAGTTGGTAAAGTACAAATTCAATCAAAAATATTTAAAATAAATACCCGGTGTTCAGTATTAATAAAAAAAAACACGTGTTGAAATTAATAATTGAATTTAGTAAAGTATTCGATATAAATTTTAATTAATAATAAAAATCAATAAATATGGTGAATGTTTATTCTAGTTTATTAGTTTTAAGTATTTGTAGATAATAATGTAATAATTTATGTTTTACAATGCAAATAAATTATACATACTGGAACATAAAAACTCTTATATAAATACACTTGAAAAAGTTTATAGACAAAATTTCATTCACTAATATTTGCAATAAATAATTTTTTTAATGATATGGACCAGTATTTAGTATCACTCACCAAATGATAATTTTAATTGTACATATATAATATTTATCTTTATACAGCCCTTTTATTTTTCATCCTGTGAAAATTTCGTTGCATAGTGCGCGCCCATCGCAAAAATTCACTCTCATAATTTTTTCATAACGTGCCCAAAGAAGTATAACTTCAAACATATTTGGCAAAAAAAAAAAATTAATTCAATGGAACAAATATTTGGTTTAACCATACCAAATTTTACGCTTAACAAGATTGATCTCGGGTCCCTCATAAATTGTAGTTGAATTGACAAACCCATCTTGTCAAGTCAACCAAATCTTTCCTACAACGAAATATTTGGTTTTAATCAGCCGTATGTATTTATTTCGCCATAAAAAACTAATGTTATGTTGAGGCAAATAAAACTTTTAGTGTAGGATCTTCGTATATGTGTAAATAAAGGGTTGCCAGATTGTTTATTGAATTTTCTACACTTTGAAATAATTCCCTCGTCCATTTGTTTTGTTTGGTTATGGATACGCTCTTTATTATATCCATGGACCATGGGTAGAGACCGGTAAAATTCGCTGATTCCTTTCGCGATAGGCTAGAATCCAAAAACGTTTGCCTTTTCACCGCATCAGTGATTGGGCAACAGTTTATCTGAATGACACTCAGCCAATACAAAACCTTTAAAAAAAGAAGTATCGAATTACTAGCGTTCCAGTTAACAGGTAACACGAGTCAGTAGCCAATGAGCAGATGTCATTATCCCGCATGCATAGAGGATAATTGAGTCCATCCTACCGGTCATTGATATCGCGAATTTATCCAAGGCTCTATCCATGGGTATCTTCGTAAATAAATGGTATGGGTAGAGACCTGCAAAATTCGCGGTTTCGATGGCCTTCAGGATAGACTGCACTTACCCCTGTACACTCGGGAAAATAACGCAAGATCATTGGCTGCCGACTTGTAAGTCGTCTCAGCTGGTTTGTCTGTGATTCGATCCTTCTTTGGTTGAGGGTTTATAACTGGTTGAAATTCGTCCAGATGAACAGTAAGCCAATAGCAAAGTTATCTAAGAGGTATATGTGTTTAATTCTAGCCTATCACCGAATGAATCCACGAATTTTGCAGGTCTCTAGGTATGGGGTTTACTTACTATGACGTTAAAGATTAATATTGAAGCGTTAGAAAAAATTTAAAAACTGGTTTAATCTACAGCAAAATTACTCTCCATCCCACGTGCACATCAACCCTGTTACATAACCTGGGCGTCGGAATAAAGTGAAATTTTTACGAAGGTCCAATTATCCGGAATCATGAAGAGCCCTTATTTCATTTGAGGCGCATTCTTCATCGATAAGTCCGTAAATTTACGGTAACTTCTAACAGTCACGGGCAGATGTCAACTGCTGATTGGTAGGGACTGGAAAAATTCGCGGTTTCAATGACCACTAGGATAGACTCCACTATTCTCTATGTACTCGGGCAACTATCACCTGGTCATTGGCTACCGACTCGGGACACCTGTTTACTGCGATTCTTATGATTCGATACTTCTTTTGCTGAGTGTTTGCCATTGGCTCAGAGTCCTTCAGGTAAATTGCGGTACAATCACTGACGCAGCATTAAGCTAAACGAGTTTGGATTCCAGCCGGTCTCGAAAGGAATCCGCGAATTTTTCCGGTCTCTACCGATTGGCGGTTGACTTGCTAAACTGTTAGAAAACAGTAAATGTACGGAGTTCTCAAAGAAGAAATGAACTCACACAAACGAAGACTACTGCGTAACTTCAAATAACTGAATCTTTGTAGAAATTACGCCGTATTTCGACTTCGTGTTGTGTGTTTCGTTCTAAACAAAAGTAAACGCACGCGTAGACAGAAAAAAGATTGTTCTTGCTGTAGACTAACCAGTTTTTTTTTTAATTTTTTTGTTAATACACCTGGAATATTCTTTTGAATGCATGTCCAAAGTAAGTGTAGTCTAACTGTAATTTAGGAAGCTCCCTGGATAATTTTGAAACCAGCGTTCTTCGTAAATTAAAAAATGAAAATTTTTAACACTGCAGAACTTTTAACTAGAAGGTCAGTGATTCGGAATTTTTTCGCGATGGGTTGAAATTCTATTATTTAAATTTTATGCAGTTTCTGCGATTAACTTAAAGTTTATCTGGAGGATAGCGAGAAGAATAAATCAGTAGAAGGATTTAAGAATCAACGTCAATCTAGTTGCGACGTCTCAAAAGCCACGAGCTATAATTAAAATGTGACATCCGGGTGAGTCTGTAAATGTCTGTGCAATATATCCTGGAGGTCACTGAACTAGTCCGCTAGAATTTGAATACATTTTTTTGTTGAGGTTTTTATTTAATTGGCTCAGATTCCTTCAGATAAACTGTGGCCCGGTCACAGAAGCAGCAAAAAGTTAAACATATCTGAATTGTTGCTTTCTCTGACCTTGGTACCAGAAGTACCTTCTGCAGCCACCGTATATCCCAAACTGGGTGTTTCATTTGAACTTATTGGAGTTAAGTAAGTTTGCGTGGAAGACAACATACTGCATCTTTTTCTATTCATCACCATCAATCAGGGTAGATTCACAGCTGTTTAGAGGATTCTTTCCCCTTCAGGCTAGACTCAAATGTTCTGTGTATGTAGAGTTCTTTTAATAGTAGCCTACGTATTGACAGGGGCCAGAATATTTCGGGAAAAATTCTGAACGCCCATTAGAATGCAACACGAAATGCCTGCACCAGTGGTTCCTCCCTTGTAATTGGCGGCCGTCTGCAAGAGAAGCTGTCACCTCATTTGGCCGGGCCAATCAGAACGCTTTTGCTTCCGCACAGAACGGCCTGTGGTTCGTGTGCCGACAGTAGACATGTGTTAGAGAGAAACTCAACCAGTCACAAAACGCAGACGATGCTACAGTATGTTAACAGCATGTTTTCGCGAGAAATAAAAAATACGTGGCCCTAGGTACTTACTATAATTAAGGGCGTGTAAATTTGATCGCTCATTAGACTGCAGTAAGCGATTATTCCCCTGTAATTAGCGACTGTCTGTAAGAGAAGCCATTAGACTATTTGAACGAGCCATACAGGAACCGTTCGCTTCAGCAATGTATGACTGTAATTGGTGTGCTGACAGTAGAAACACAGACAATCCTACAAAGTTCTAACTCACAACTGTTCTGGAAATCTTGTCGGAAAAATACATAGCCATACACGTTACATTTACGAAGAACGTTGGTTAAAAATATCTATGGATCATCATAATTTTTGTAATATGTTTGTAAATTTACAGGAACTAAGTTCACACTTTCTTTGCACTAGATGCATTAGAATCCTCTGGTGGTATTTAGAAAACCTTTGAAATTCAATAAGTCCACAGCAGACACGCTATTCTTCCTCCCAAACCACGCGTGTTTTCCTTGTCCACAAAGGAACACCGAACTTGGAAGAAGGAATTCGACGTTGTACCTAAGAAGATCGAGTTATCCAGAACTACGAAGAATTCTTTTACTGTATTTTTCTTTAATACAGCACTGACAAACATTAAGTGGCCATCACAAGAGGTTTTTGGAGTGAAACGTCTTTGTACAGTCTGGCAGAGTAAGTCGAGGCGATGCAGTCAAAAGTGTAACGCAAAGAAATGTGAGCGAATAGTAGGGATCTGCAGATTTCGCGAAAAGATTTCGAGACTAGATGAAAGTTAAAAAAAACTATAGCATCGCCTATATTTCGTGATTGGGTGAGTTTCTCCCAGGTACATACCGATTGTAACAACACCAATGACAGTGATTCAGTGCGGTAGCAAACGCGTCCTGAGTGGCTCGGTCAAATAAGGCAACGATTTCTCTCGTAGAAGGTCGCCAATCACAAGGAAGAAACCACAGGTGCGGGTATACCTTGTTGCAGTCTAATAAGTGTTCAGATATTTTCGCGGAAAATGCCTGCCTCTACTAATGTGCGATGTCGACTTGCTTCTTGCAACCAGACGGCACATCGCGAGCGGCAGCACGACTGTTGATCATAAAGACGGCAGCGCCGACCTGACGTCAGACACGGTACCGCTCTCACAGGTGGAAGAGAGACCCACCCAGCCGCCGAACTGCAGTTGTCGCCCCGAGTGAGCAGAGGCGCGGCCTAATTGTTTGCGGCACGTACATGCGTTTGTTTTGATTCAAGCACCCGTCCGGCTGCGCGCAGAGGCTCTATAAGGGCGACACTGGTTTGAACATCGCACTTCTCTTTCGCCTTTACGTGCCAGGCACCTAACTGCCTGGCGATTTTCGCATCTGCAAAGCGCCTATATGGGACTTTTAAGTTGTAAACCTATAATTCGAAACTTGTCTACGTACAATTAAGCGTTTTTAGAGTGATCGTTTGTCCTTTGACTAGTTACACATGATTAAGTAACCACTTCTTTTACTGGCTCAGGTCGTCAAGACGTGTCGAAGTTGATGCCAGACAGCTAGACCAAACGATGAACCTAAACAGGTATTATAGACAACACAACGACGACAGCACAGGCGAACACAATCAAACTTAAAATATCAGACAGCACAAGAATTTCATGGAAAAAATTCAGTCATGAAAAAATAATATCAACACAGACGAACACAATGATCTAACAACGACGAGACAGTTTCTACAATAACAGTAAATGCAGATACAACATAACCTGGACAACGCAGCAAATACACGAACTCAGCGATGAAGATATTATGGACAACACAATAACAACACCGACGAACACAGTAGGTTTCATATGACAAAACAGTTGCGACTTATCACGAAACACGGACGCTACTGCAGTGTTTTAATACAGATATAACTTCGGAATATTTTCGAACTAAAATGACCCTTGTCATGACGACCAAATATCATATGAAATCCATATTGAGTCATGGCCTAGAATAATATGTCTAGATGGCGTGTATTGGTCCACTTTGATTGCACAGTTGTGCCGCGAAATGAAGCACTCATCCCTGAGGTGGTGAAAAAAGGAAGTGCCTCCATTCGCCAGCCAGGGAAAGGGGGGCAGGGTGACTTCTCCGGCTGTGGAATGGGAAAAGGGAGGGTGTGGCAAGAATGGAAGCAGGGTGGGCTTTCCACGCATCTGCTGTCCACGTTTCAACGGCGTCCTTTGTCCAGTCGGTTCCGGAAGAGGGAAAGAAGTCCTTGGCACGCCTGTCCCCCTTCCCCCTTCCACCACTCCTAGCTCCCCAAGTCTTACACAACCCCAATCTCTTTTCTTGCAGCGACGAGCGACGATTAGTTACGCGTCCCTAGAGAGATATTCGTCTGACAAACCCGCCTCGGGAGAAAAGAATGAAGTCCTTGCAACAGTTGCCGTTACCGCAAGCCGAGCACAGAGCGTGGAAACGAATGAATTTGCTAGGTCAAGGTTGGCCAACCTATAAATTGCAAAGACCAGTAAGACCAATTACTAAAAATCTCTCTCTCTCTCTCTCTCTCTCTTTATATATATATATATATATATATATATATATACACACTCACACACACGCGCGCACGCACGCACGCACACACACACACTATCAGGACCACATATTTTTCGCGAATTATTTTTTTGATCAGCTGTTGTTAAAAAATGTTGTGTTATTGCTTTTGTTTTTCGTGGTTGACTACATTTATCTCAGTTACATGTCTTCTGTCAGAGCCATACATTGCGGAAGCGAAATCGTTCTGAATGGCCCCAGCCAAATAGGGCAATGGCTTCTCTTGCAGACGACCGCAAAATTACAAGGGAACAATCACTAATAGCTCGGGCCTCCCGTATTGCAGTTTAGTGAGCGATCAGATTACTTCGCGAAATAGACACGCTCCTAGGCTAGACTCCATAATCCTGTATGTACTCGGGGGAATTTCGCATGCTCATTGGCCACCGACTTGTTATACCCAGTAACTAGGATCACGTATTATTCGTGGAAAAAAACTTGAACGCTGAATAGACTTCAATAAGGTATGCTTATGTCAGCCGTTTCTTCCTTGTAGTCAGTGACCTTCTGAAAGAGAAGCGATTTCCTTACTTGACCAGGCAATTCAGGACGCATTCGTTTCCACAAATGATGGCTGCGATTCCGTAAACATGTATCTAAAAAAAAAAAAAACACACAACACACAGACGATGCTATAGTTTTTTAACTTTCATCTAGTCTCGAAATCTTTTCGTGAAATCTGCAGGCCCCTACCATTCACCATTTCGAGTAGTTATATGTAGGGGCTTGTATTTTTTGCGAAAAGATTTCAAGACTAGCTGTGTGGTAAAACCTTGTAGTATCATCTGTGTTTCCTGGTTGGTTGGGTTTCTCTCAGGTACATGTCAACTGTCGGCTCACGAATCACAACAATTTGGTGCGGAAGCGAACTCTTCACAAGCGGCTTGGTCAAAGTTGGCAACGGCTTCACTTGCAGACGGCCGCCAATTACAACGAAGATACTATTGGTGCGAGCATACTTTATTGCAGTCTTACGAGGGCTTCAGATTGTTTCGCGAAATAAACATGCCCCTAGTTATATGTAGAGACCGGAAAAATTCGCGAGTTCGTTTCGCGATAGGCTAAAATACAAATAGTTATACCTCAGTGCTGCCTCTGCGATTGGCTCACAACTCACCTGGATGACTCTGGGCCAATGGGAAACACCCGACCAAAGCTGTATCGAATCACAGGCTGCTACGTTGGAACGTCTCACAAGACAGCAGCCAACGAGTGGGTCACATTTGACAGAGTGTACGTAGAACTATGGAGTTCATCCTACATGTCGTTGAACCCGCGAATTTTCCCGGTCTCTAGTTATATGTAATCTTGTCCAATGACTAGAGACCTGTAAAATTCGCTATTTCAAATACCTAAAGGATATACTCCATGATACTCTATGCACTCGTGCAAATTACATCTGCTGATTGGTTACCGACTCGTAATTCCTGTTGACTGGAATGAGCGTTATTCGCTAATTCTTCTGTTAAAGATTTTTCATTGGCCCACAGTCCTTCAGATAAACTGTGGCCCAATCACTGAAGCAAAATAATGTCAAAAGTATTTGGACTCAATCCTATCGCGAAATGAATCCGCGAATTTTACAGGTCTCTACCAATGACTTCGCCTTTCTATATTTCAAACCCAACAGTCTTCGTGTTTGCTCGTTCGCCTCACGGAGTCACGAGCACACGTCCATATCACGCGACTAACAGTGGAGAGTTCTCGGTGGAGTCTCCGAAGTACGAGAGCGCCAAGTTAAAAAGACATGTGACCAACCAATTTCCGTCAGCCGAAATGACTCACTGCTAGAAAGCTCGGAAATCTCTCGGAATTCGTCTGGCTCCAGGGTAGAATCCAAAGCCATAGGTGTGCTCAACCCATGGTCGCTTTCCCACTGGTTGGTTTCTTAGCGAGACCACTTATTTACCCTTGTTAATTGGCACTACCTGATTCGCTTGCTTCTCTCCTAGCTGGGCATCGTTGGCTCACGGTCGTAGAGGGGTGTGTCCAAATAACTGCGATCCAATCATGAATACATTGCAAGAGTATGAAGATTTGCATTCTAGCTTGCGACCAAATGAATCCGCGAAATTCTATTTTTAACTATATATATATAATATTTATAACTGAACTATTGCGCGACAGACACGGTAAACACGAGCTCACTCTTCCAGTATTGGAAGCCGACTAACAAGTCACAACTCCACGCATCAGGCCATTGGGCTTATTACTTCAAATAGATGCAGTGTCAGCAATTGCTGTTATAACAATTCTATCACGGGATTTTTGATCACATCTAGTATATTTTGCAGATATAGGCCTAAACAAAGCGGACATAAACCTAAGAAAATGTTGAATTTTCCCGCCATGTATCTTTATTACAAATCGTGGATATTTAGGGTTTATAAGACTTAAGTTTTTGATGCACTATCTTTTTTTTTTTTTTTTAGTTTGTGATGATTACAGTATGAACGAGACATATTTTTATTTACTGCCGTACTTCTATTTGTTTTAGCTATACAAGTGTTAGCTAAGTATAAAAGTATCGCACATAGCTGTGTAATTATACTCACTAACATAGCTGAACAAAATCTATATAAGATAATTATATAAAGGGCTGAACTGTACTGAATTATGAGTTATTAGAGCCACGATTATTCAGTGGTTTCATTTCATCGAGGATTTTCTAAAGTGTCCTTAAAATAGGGTAAATAGATTTAACATAATTAAACCTTTTTTTTAGAGTGCTCATTGATCAATTAGCAGTAACTTTGATAAGTTACCCTTTGATTGGGTGACCATTTCTCCTTGTTCGTAACTGGCTCAGGGGTTTGTCAAGGGCGTCTCAAGGACACTGCAGTCCAATCACCAACGTGAAGTAGACGCACGTGTGCCTCAAGTCTACTTTGCTACCCGCAGCTCGAAGTCCTAGAATGTAATACGACGACTATTAAGTCGAAGGTGGGTTTCGATCCTGTCTGCGAATATCGACCTTATATCGAATCCCTCCCCCCCCCCCTCCCCAACCTGCCAGAGGCGGAGCCCCACGGACCGCAGCAGGCATCCCAGCCAATCTGAGCCGCGGTCGGGAGGAATAGGCACTCGCAGCGGCGGTGCGGATCAGAGAGGCGCTGGCCTGGTGGGGGTAGACTCGTCCCTCCCCTACTTTCCCGCCCCTCCCCGGCGGGCCGTGAGGGTGCCACGTGCCCCAGGTCACAAAGGCCAGGCCTGGCGAGGGCAAGTCCGAGGAGGAAGAAACAACCAGAAGAGTCCCCAGGCCGAGGGGTCGGGTAGACGCCGCGAACATGGGGAGGGGGTTAGAGGGGGGAAGGACGAGATATAAAAGCAAGATACATCACACCTGCCTAAAAACGGAAAAAAAAGGGAAGATAAGTTATAAAAAAGAATGAAGGAGAAAAGGTTGTTGTTGAGACTACCTGGCATCAAGAGGGGGGACACGGTCGGTTGCAACGCCGTGTTTATTTACGAGGCGCCTCCAGTTCTCTCTTCCTCCAGCCGCGAACTCCTGGGAAGTCACCGACGAGAAGGTGGTCACGTATCACAAATTTTTTTCCCCCCGTTTCAGCAAACGCGAGTTATATCTAGGGACTGGAAAAATTCGCGGTTTCAATGACCACTAGGATACACTCCATGATTCTCTATGTACTCGGACAACTATCACCTGGTCATTGGCTACCGACTCGGGACACCTGTTTACTGCGATTCTTATGATTAGAGACCTGCAAAATTCGCGGATTCTTTCGGTGATGGGCTAGAATTCAAAGACATATAACTCTTAGATAATTTTGCTATTGGCTTACTGTTCATCTGGACGAATCTCAACCAGTTATAAACCCTCGAACAAAGAAGGATCGAATCACAGACAAACCAGCTGAGACGACTTACAAGTCGGCAGCCAATGAACTTGTGTTATTTGCCCGAGTGTACAGGGGTATGTGCAGTCTATCCAGAAGGACATCGAAACCGCGAATTTTGCAGGTCTCTACTTATGATTCGATACTTTTGTTGAGTGTTTGCCATCGGCTCAGAGTCTTTCAGGTAAATTGCGGTCCAATAACTGATGCAGCATTAAGATAAACGAGTTTGGATTCCAGCCTGTCTCGAAAGGAATCAGCGAATTTGCCGGTCTCTAGTTATATACCACCCCCTCGACAAAGTTTGATGCAAGCCCAGGAAGAATAAAAACGTCTCGTGTTTTCAAGAAGTTAGTGAAATTCCCACATTACTAGAAACGGCGAGTTAAAGCAAAAAAAAAAAATTCCTGACTGGTAGTTTTCAAAAATCCATGAATTCATGTTTACTGGGGCCTGGGAAAAAATTCGCGATTACGTTGACCTACAGGATAGGCTCCACAGTCCTCTGTACACCCGGGAAGTTAGTGCCAGTTGATTGGCTGCTGCACATGTGTGTCGTCTTGATTGGTTTGCCTGTGATTCGATTCTTCATTGGTTGAGGAGGGTTTCTCATTGGCCCGGAGTCGATCGGATTAACTGTGAGCCTACAGCGAAAGCAGCTCATAGGTGCTTGAATTTCAGCCAAGCGGGAAACAGGATAAAATTCACAGCCCTACGTAGGGACACAAATCTGTAGGATTCGCAAGGGATGCTCTCGGAAATTTAAGCTGAAAAAAGGAGGGGGGGGGGGAGTGGCCCGCCCATGTGGCCTGAGATTTTCTCGCGTGGGTTTTTACCGAAATAAGTCATCTGTGGATAGGGTGCTTGTATGTTTTATACTGTCCAATTTTTTTTGTCTATACGCATACAATGAGCAGAATAAAGTAATGTATACAAAAAAATTTCCATAAAACATAGTTTTTAAGTTTATGTTTGTCAAACCAGTTTCAGTTACGATTTTGAAGGCGTAAACAGGTTCTCCAGTGAGGTGCTTCTTAATTTAAGAGAAGAGGGTTCTGCCCCCTTGTTATCTCCTCCTGGGATCTACGCATATGGTCCTATGTATACTGTACCCACATATGCTTTCCTATTGGCTGATTTCTTACCGTAAAGCCTCCCCATCTTTTGAGTCAGTCGTTGTGATGCGGTCTCTACTGCTAGTTGGCAGTTGAATGGCCCACAGTCGCAGAGTGGAGTGGCGAAACAATTGTGACCCTATCTTCAAAGTAATAACAAGTTATGGATAGGGGCCTGCAGATTTCGCGAAAAGATCTCGAGACTAGATGAAAGTTAAAACACTATAGCATCGTTTGTATTTCGTGATTGGGTGAGTTTATCCCAGGTACATATCGATTGTAACAACAATGACAGTGATTTAGTGCGGTAGCAAACGCGTCCTGAGTGGCTCGGTCAAATAAGGCAACGATTTCTCTCGTAGAAGGCCGCCAATCACAAGGAAGAAACCACAGGTGCGGTAATACCTTGTTGCAGTCTAATAAGTGTTCAGATCTTTTCGCGAAAAATACCTGCCCCTAGGTATGGATGTTTGCTGGTAAAGTATTAACAAGGTCTTCGTTTGGCCCGACACAAGAAGAGCTGCGAGGCCTTGGTCCATGCCCTGGAAATCGAGGCAGTACGCAGTGCCAAAGAAACACAAGCATCAGGACACGGAGAGCTAGACTGGAGCCCTACAATGCAGCATATTCTGGAAACATCACTAATGAAATGAAGTAGATATTCTAAGGGCATTGATGAAGCTGCTGAATGATACTCCATGTAACCAGATCAAAGGAGCAGGAGGACGCTTGCGGTGCTTCATCGGCAATGAACTAGGACACATCAAGTGGGACTAGTTACTAAAAGAATCCGCGAAATTTTCGAGTCTCTAATATAGCTAAGGACACCTGTATTTCGCAATTTCATTTCATGTCAAGGTATTTCACAAAACACTGTAGCTTTCTCTAAGAGTCATGGCAAATTGTGAGGGTGCAGCAGTACGGTGACCACATTCTCATTGGGCCCGGCAAGAGTGGGACGACACCTCTCACCGACCTCAGCCAATAACCACAGGAGAAAAGCTACAGTATTAGGTGAAATACCTTGACACGACATGTATTCGCGAAATACAGGTGTCCCTAAATATAGCGTAGATATTTTCAGGCGCATCAGTGATGATTTCTAATGCAGCAACTTCGTTGGTTATTAGCTCAATTAAGTACAGGACGAGAATGTTTTCGCCAATTAGAGCCGGCTATAACTAGGTATGCCACCGCTAGCGAGCTTTTCCTTGAAATTGGCGGCCATCTGCAAGAGAAAACACTGCCCTATTAGGCCAGGCCATTCAGAGTTTGCAAAAAAGAACTAGACACTAGTTAGAATGCAACAATGTATGCCCGTGTTAGCGGTTTCTTTCCTGTAATTAGAGGCCGTCTGCAAGAGAATACACTGCCCTATTAGGCCAGGCCATTCAGAGTTTGCAAAAAAGAACTAGACACTAGTTAGAATGCAACAATGTATGCCCGTGTTAGCGGTTTCTTTCCTGTAATTGGTGCTCGTCTGCAAGAGAAAACATTGCCCTATTAGGCCAGGTCATTCAGCGTTTGCAAAAAAAGAACTAGACACTAGTTAGAATGCAATAATGTATGCCCGTGTTAGCGGTTTCTTTCCTGTAATTGGCGGCCGTCTGCAAGAGAAAACATTACCCTATTAGGCCAGGCCATTCAGTGTTTGCAAAAAAGAACTAGACACTAGTTAGAATGCAACAATGTATGCCCGTGTTAGAGGTTTATTTCCTGTAATTGGCGGTTGTCTGAAAGAGGAGCCATTGCCGGGCCATTCAGATCGCGTTTGCTTCCGCGCAGAATAATTCGTGTGCAGACAGCGAAAGCGCACCTGGAATGAAAATCAACCGATCACGAAACACAGACAATGCTACAATGTCTTGAAATTCAGCTGGTCTTGAAATTTTTTCTCGGTAAGTACATGACTAGGGGCAGGCATTTTTCCCGAATAAATCGGAACTCCTATTAGACTGCAACAAGGTATGTCCGCACCAGTGGTTTCTTCCTTGTGATAGGCTGCCGTCTGCGAGAGAAGCCGTTGCCTTATTTGACCGAGCCACTCAGGACGCGTTTGCTTCGCACTGAATTACTGTGATTGGTGTTTTAACAATCGTCATGTACCTGAAAGAAACTCATCCAATCACGAAACACAGACGATGCTACAGTGTCTTAACTTTCAGCTAGTCACGAAATCTTTACGCGAAATCTGCAGGCCCCTATACATGACCCTCTTAATCAAGCCTTATTGAGAGTGCTCATCAGTCGATAACAAGGTCACAACCTTTGGCGGGTTACACACGATTGGACCACTTCTTCGCCTTGTTTAATAATTAACTCAGGGTCGTCAAGGTCTTGCCAACTCTGTAAAAACATTTTTTGTACTTTTCACAAAGAAAATCCTTGGAATCCCAGTTACCAACGATAATACTTGTAATACTACAAGGTAGAGATTTGTAAAATTGCATATATGTAGTAAGAGACAGGAAAAATTCGCGCATTCATTTCGCGTTATGCTAGAATCCAAACGCATGTACCTTCGATTTGCTTCTGTGATTCGTTCACAGTTTATCTGAAGGACTCTGAGCCAATATAAAACCTTCAACCAAAGAAATATCGAACCGAAATCGTTCCAGTTGACAGGTTTCAGAAGTCAGTAGCCATTGAGAAGGTGGCATTTTCCCGCGTAGGTAGCAGATCGTGGATTATATCCTAAAGGTATCTGAAAACGCGAATTTTTTCAGTCCCTATTTATTCTGAGCAGTTGAAAATATTTTCTTGGATTTATGGTAGAGGGTATGTCCACACTATCCTGACCTGTACAGTCACGGCAGTAGTTTCTACTAGTGCGCAGTGCTTTAAAAATATCTTATCTCAAAAATCTTTCTCTAATCTACTGTAACTGTGTGAGTCATTCAGTTAAAAAACGAGGATGAAAGTAGTAAGTTATTAAAGATATTTACACTTAGGCTAGGCCCATTCTACGTAAAGTCGAATCGCAGTTCTTCTCAAGGTCTTTTTTACGCTTTTGAAGTTAGGGATAAAAAAACATTTTAATTGTAAATAATACAGAAAGAATTTATGATGTAATACCGGTCGCCTGCACCATGTTTAACTGAACAAAGTTATGTAACCATAGCGAATTTTGTGGCCGTAACAAAATTGTTTCATTGAAGTAATTAGGACTAACATCTTTATTGTCTACATATTTTTGTTACGTGAACTACCCACAATTATTTCAAAGAAAAAAAATTACAGCTACAAAAGAACTTCATTCTAATTAACATAATCCAGACACACGGTATTCCATCTTAAACACTTTATCTATTATTTAAAATGCAAATGTTTGAAGTACAGTAGCTTGGCTTCTGGGTTGTAGTCGTGTCCTTGGCAAATAATTCACCGACGTTTCGGTCGACATTGTATTCGCCATCATCAGGGAGCAGTTACCTACTGCAGGTAACTGCTCCCTGATGATGGCGACTGCAATGTCGACCAAAACGTTCTTAATTATTTGCCAAGAACACGGCTACAACCCGGAAGCCAAGCTACTTCAGACAATGTCCGTGTAAGCCTGCGAAAATTATTAATGCAAATGTTGTTCAGCCCCCAACTTGGGAAGTAATTTTAGACAACCAAACGTGAAGAGGTTTTTAACTAATTGTATCGCGACGAACTTGCAGCCAAAGTTTTTCGGTCAAATACATGCTCGCCCTATATAGCCTGCTAGAGTGGCTGAGGAAGGCTCTCGTAGTTGCTTCCAGATTGTTCGGTCGACCAAGGCGCTCCATCTGACGCCCGGAAGCTTCCAGAGAAAGTGTTCGGGCCAGGACTGGCGATGCAAGGAGGAGTCACACACGCAGCCACAATCGGTCGCTGACGTGTCGAGACAGGAGTCAGTGCTCGAGCTGAAAATATCTCAAAAGACAGCTGAGCGAACTCTTGCGATGCGATTACAATACAGAGTTGACACTGATAACTAGAGACAGGAAAAATTCGCGAATTCATCTCGCGAAAGGCTAAAATACAAATAGTTATACCTCAGTGCTGCCTCTGCGATTGGCTCACAACTCACCTGGTTGACTCTGGGCCAATGGGAAACACCCGACCAAAGCTTTATCGAATCACAGGCTGCTACGTTGGGACGCCTCACAAGACAGCAGCCAATGAGTGGGTGGCATTTGACCGAGTGTACGTAGAGCTATGGAGTTCATCCTGGAGGTCACTGAACCCGCGAATTTTTCCTGTCCCTACTGATAACGTCGTTACAGTCTACATGTTCCAGGGCTTTCATCACAAGTGTCACATCAGTAATTTATATACAACGAATAATTATGTATAATATTTTTAAGTGATTTAAAATGCTTTAAACCTCGCTGGTGTTCAAGGCAAATGAACTAATTTGAAATAATTTGCAGCCAAATGTATGCGTCAGATGTCAAGGATAGCTTGGCGGGGGAAATACGTGCAACTGAAAAATCCATTAGCCTGAGGGCTTATGCAAAGTTGTTTATTTTGTTCTCTATCGAAGAAAATCTTCAATACTATTCAGTTTATTTTTCTCCAAGCGATGCTGCAAATAACTTTTGAGAGTTCGTTTGACGCAACAACCTTTGACATTTTCATCCATTTACAAACTTAAAAAAAAAAAAAAAAAAAAAAAAATCATTTGACGCACATAAAATAAAAAAAATCATATAATTATAATCCTACCTGTAAGAATGTTAAAAATGTTAAAACTTTACTTGTTAATTCATTCAATAGAATTATAAAAAATATTCATTTATAAAGAATTCTGATCAGCCGTAAATTTTATTTGTAATTCCATACAAATCACTGCAAGTAGTTGTGGAATCTTTGATTAAGTTGTAATTTGATAATTAACAAAACTGAAAATACCGTGGTTGTAAAATTTAAGTTTTCTATTATTTTGCAATGAAACTACTACTCGCAGAACAATATATTGTTTTCACGGTTTACATTTCAAATGCATCTCCAACCCTAAAATATTATCAAACGATTTAAACAATAATGAATTCATTTCAAACATTTTAATTTAAGTGTAGTAATCGGCGGCTCCAGATTATTTTTAGTTTTCAGCAAAGTTTGGATGTTTAGATAATTTTTGCTCATTCACGTCTTTACTATTGAACCGATTTTGATGAAATTTGGAACAGAGATAGCACACTATCCTGGATTAACCTTAATATTCTACTATATTATATATAAATGTGAAAGTATGAAAGTACCTGGCAGTTTTGTTTCCCAATTAATTACTATTGTTCGGAGTTTGATGAATTTCATAATAATAGAGGCAGCCGATATATTGGATGCGGCACATTGAACTCGTAAAAGAGTACAATTATTAATGCGATACCCATTGAAAGCAATTTACAGAGATAATGCAAGGTGTCTCGAGCCGCAGTAAGATTGTTTAAAGCTTCAAAACATATTGTTGGAATTATAATTTTCTTCTACGACTATATGCGGTGTTACTGCGGATATTAGTAATTTCCACAGCGATATAGATAAATACAGAGCTAAGTGTATAGGAACGCTTAGCGTCGATAAGTAAATCTACACTGTAATTTTTTTGTACTTTTACAAGGAAAATCCTTGGAAACTCAGTTTGCCAACGATATCACTTGTAAAACTACAAGGCAGAGCTTTGTGCCATTTGCTATTTTACAACTGAGTTTCCAAGGACATTCCGTGAAAAAGTACAAAATATTTTCTACAGTGTATATATATCCCGTGAACGACGGATACCACCAATAGTTGAATATGTAAAGGCCGGTCCACACGCAACGTTTTGTACACAGTTTTGACTGCGCAGGAAAAACTGTGCAAACAAAAGGTTGCAGTTTAGCCGTGTCCACACAACACAGTTTGCAGCCAAGTTTTATTCTATCAGTTGCGAGAATGCCTTACTTTGGCCAATTCTTTCCGGTATACCGACATCAAAGAATTAATTTTTTTGGTGATTTTATCTCTGTTAGCCGCGATGTCAACCTCTGTGTATTTTTGCAAAAGTGCTTCATACTCTTGACTTGTTTTGTCCCTATCGCTATATTCTTTTGATTTGACCCGCCACAAACACGGAAAGGACTTGTACAGACCAATGAACTCTATTAGAAATTCACGTGAACACTGTCGCAAATCGGTCATCGTTGAACAGATTACACTGTTCCGGCACAAATACCGAGGGAGAACTGAGCCCCGTGTACGGAGAAGTCGGAGGAAGTGTCTACACGCAGCGACAAGTCTGTGCAGGTCGACTAAACTGCGCGGACATAAATGCTCTTGGCCACAGTTTTCCTTCTCCTTGTTCCGTCTCCGCGCAGTTCACAAAACTGCGCAGTTTTCCTGTCTACACGCTACGTCTTGTCTACAACGATGTGACCTGCGCAAGTAAATCGTTGCTGAAAACGTTGCGTGTGGACCGGCCTTAAGAAATTAACTTAAACTTCTTGTGGCTGCTGATCTGAAGAATGGAAGTTTTGAGATAATAACCGGCTCAGTAATTTCTCGTGAAACGCGAAGGTCGCGTAATGTTCAGGTTTCGCATTTGCTATCTTGAAACATTATCTTGAAGGCTGTACCGCCTTTTTTCTTCTTTTTATAGTTGTCCATAGTAGATGCCACATGCCTCGAGGACGGAATACTCGACCCAGCTTGCACTTACAATGACAAGCAAAACAAACATTTACACGTTTTATGTCAAAGTCGAAAAAAATAATCTATTTTTAAATAAGCTTGCAAGGACATTTTCAGCAAATAATACGAAAGTTAAATATAAAGTAGGCCTAAACATATCTGATGGATGGTTTCGCTCCGTAAAAAAAATTAGAAGAAAAGCGGGGTTAATTGTTTCGTCTACAGGATTGTTTTCTTTTTCTTTTATTTCGTAATGACGTTATGAATCTCGTCACGTGGCGTGGTGGCATGTGTTGATGACGCAATGTCACATCCTCGTTGCACTACTGAATGGAGTTTTCAAATTCTTTTCACATTGGTTAACTCCGGAATGGATCAATGTATAAGATAAATTCTTTCAGTGTTAGATTTGCTTTGCAGAGCACTATTCACGTGTTGAAAAACCTCAGAGTTCTTTTCAATGAACTCAAGATTTTTGTAATACTGTTTCGGCTTGTACTCTGCAAAGAAAATGTTTGTTTTTGTGTTTGTTTTTATGATTTTTGGAAATTATAGATGTAACTTAATTTATTTTTACGTTCAAATTTGACCGTTTCTGCAGTCAAATGAGCCGTGCACTCGCAATAGCAGTCTCAAGTGCACTACGTCGCTCTAAATCAAGGGGCTATGCCTTCAGAGCGATATGATTGTGTGCGAATCCCGAAGGCCTAATAATATTTATTAAATCGATTATTTAAATTTAACACACTGATTATTTTTCAAGAGAAAATTTACACGGATCAGAGTATAAAATTTTGTAACGCCTATATTCCGAACTTGAGGGCCTGAGCTACGAGCTACAAGACGTCACATAAAATATTTGTTATACAGAATGGCCACTGAAAGACTTAAGGGTTTGAAAAAGCCATGTCTAGAGACAGGAAAAAATCATGGATTTATTTCGTGATATGCTAAAATTCATACAGTTATACCATTGTGCTTCTTCTGCTATAAGTTTACTGTTGATCTGGAGGAATTTTGGACCAGTTAGAGCACCTCAACCAAAGGAGTATCGAATCACAAGTAAACCAGTTGTGACGCCTTACAAGTCAGCTGCCAACGAACAGGCGAATTTTGCCCAAGTCTGCAGAGGATCGCGGAATCTATCTGGGAGGTCAGTGAACCCTCGTTTTTTTCTAGTCCGTAGCCATAACTTGTTCGTTTTCAATATTTTTCTTTTCTTTTTTATTTCACAGGTAATGGATAGAGACCTGCAAAATTCGCGGATTTATTGACCTCCAGGATAGACTCTACTACACTCTACACACTCGGGCAAATGCCACCTGTTCATTGGCTGCTGACTTGTGAGTCGTCTCGACTGAGTGTCTGTGATTCGACACTTGTTTGAGCGAGGGTCTCTAACTGGCCCTCATTACTCCAGATTAACATTGTACCAGTGGCAGAAGCAGCGCTAAGGTATAATTATTTGAATTGTAGCATATCACGAAATGAATCCGCGAATTTTGCAGGTCTCTAGTAATGGAGCAACCCACGGCGACTAAAATAGCTCCGAATTATGTATAGCAAAGAGTAAAAATTAATAGTCATAGATAGAGACAGGAAAAATTCGCGAATTCATTTCACGATAGGCTATAATACAAATAGTTATACCTCAGTGCTGCCTCTGCTATTGGCTCACAACTCACCTGGATGACTCTGGGCCAATGGGAAACACCCGACCAAAGCATTATCGAATCACAGGCTGCTACGTTAAGACGCCTCACAAGACAGCAGCCAATGAATGGGTGGCATTTGACCGAGTGTACGTAGAACTATGGGGTTCATCATGGAGGTCATTTAACCCGCGAATTTTTCCTGTCTCTAGTCATAGAGTTGTCCTAGTTCAGTGAAAAACCGATTATTGGGACTCAAATAAAATACCGGCAATATTTAAACGTCTGATTATCTTCTAGCCTCAATAACCCGGAACTGGATCCGTGAGCGATCTTCCGAGAAGAGGTCAGCCAAGATGAATCAACGGGTCCCTGTATAGGACAATTCTTGAAGGTGTTTTACGCCCAGCGGTGGGTGTTAATCAAAATGCATGGCTCCAACAGGATGAAGTTATACTGCGCAAAATACTAGAACGACGATGTACCTCTTACAAAAATTATTTAGTAACCTAATGATTTAAAAAGAAAACTCTGAATTTGTTTGCCTCCGCGTTTATTTTATACGACAGCACCAGACTTATTTTTGTGGGGCTACCTGAAGAATGGGTTTACTTAATTAAACCTTGAACCATTGAAAAATCTAAGGAGAACATTCGAGCCAAAATCCGAATTTTATACGATCCGAAAACTTGCGTACGGTCAAGAGACTGTATTTGTAAGCAGGAATATGGTGGTCATTCGAGTTATGTTGTTTTTAATTGATTATGCGTATACAAAAATATAATGGTAAAAAATTTAAAAAAATTAAATTATAAATGTTATTTTTGTTTTACATAATTTAGTCTTTCGGTGGCCACACTTAAGATAGGAAAACAACTAAGCATGCTGGGAGTCATATACTACTTTGCGTGAGTGTAGTGCTGCTCTTGAAGGAACTTTTCGACTTTAAATTAGTGCTGTGTTATTTTTTGTTTACATTTGTGATCAATATTGCTCACGATACGATATAACTTGAATATGGTATTGTATAATTATTAATAAAGAAAATTCTAATCATTGTGTAGGTCGACTGTTGAACACGAGCGATTTTGTGATTTTGGGATGTAAACTATATCATGACATAAATAATAGGTAGGCCTATATAATTGAAATGTTTATAGACTTTTTCCTAACACGAGTAAACTTCATTTCAAATTCTCATGAATTATAAACAATAACACTGTCACCAAATTTGTAACCTGCCCTTATGATGAATGATGTTACGTCCTTTGAACCTTGCTTGTTCTTGCTTCGGTTGGACTCAGGGTAAAATCACAAGACTGTGGCCAATCAAAAATGGCTACTCATTAAACTTAGCTGCTGGAGGTTCAGTTGATGAAGAATTTAACACAATAATTACCAATTTACTATTAGGATTCTGGCGAAAATAACGGACAGGCTTTTCTCCTCCTCCAAAGACCGATCCTGTTCCCTGGGGTCGGTGTTAAACGCTTCTGGCTCCAGAACTGAATCGAATACAGAACAGTCCACGAACCAACACTCGTCGGAAATCCCAAGCCCCGCCCCCACCACAGCCGAACTTCGTAATTGTGGGCAGAGCTTAATTTTCATCTCTTTGAATTTTTTATATCTGTTACATTCATACACTGTTACATTGACCTTGAATCATAGTTAGGGACTGGAAGAATTCGCGGGTTCAATGACCGCCAGGATAGACTCCACGATCCTCTGCACACTCGAGCAAACGTCGCCTGTTCATTGGCTGCTGACTTGTGAGGCGTCTCAATTGCGAGACTCGTGATTCGATACTGCTTTGACTGAGGGTCTATGTTTGGCCCACAGTCCTCCAGGTTAACAGTGAACCAATAGCAGATGTTGCGTAAAGGTAAAATTATTTGCATTTTACCATATAGCGAAATGAATCCGCGAATTTTTCCGGTCTCTAATTATAGTTAACTTTCGTACAATATTTTGGAAACTAGTTTTAAATGCAATATTCGACTATCCATAAATTGGCCAGAAGGAAAGAAGAGACGGGTCGGTCACCCTGGCCGGGACAGCTATCTCCGGTGTGGCTGGCCCCATAGCCCTCGACTGCAGTTCGTCAGGACGTCCCTGACAATGGCTGCTCACCCCGCCGCTGTCTCTTCAGAAGGTTTCAGTTCCGCCGAGCTATACTGGATATTAAACATGAAACCTTTCAATAAAACATTGTTGAATCATTAACTTAAGTACATGTTATAATAACAAATTAAATAAATGAAATGGGCCTGTTACAAATTTCGAGGATAACGCTGACAGTTTTACAAGGCGGAGGAAAAAAAAATTCAGTTAGGTCCTTACTAATTTCCCCATAATCTATTTTGCAATTCATTTGAGTATAAAAAATATACTAAATGATTATGACCTCCAGGTAGAAAATAAATAATAGTGATAACTCAAGGTTACGAGTAAGGCAAATAATGTTAGACTATTTTTGTGGAGATTTCAAAATGTTTATTAAAGACGAGGCAACTTGAAGGAAAAAAAATATAACTTAGGAATAATTTTTCCATGAATTAAACTTGACCACCGTAAAAAGTTTTTTTTTTTAAATAGAACAGAAATAATCATGAAAAATTACAGATATTTATAAATTAGTATATTTACAAGAAAGAAACTGTGTCGCTACAAAAAAACATTTAAAGTAATACTGTATTAAAGTTATTTGTAAACAGTGTCCTAAATAGCTTTCAATTATTAACTGCACAATTAGCTCAATAAAACAAAATAATTTGAATGGTTGAATATTCGGTTATTTTTCCATGGTTTGAAAAATTATGCTTGTATAAACATATTTTTTTTTATTATAAACGATTTTTTGTAAGAAATATTCAGAGAGCGTATTTCATATAGCAAAAATAACAGCGATGTGTAGGGAATGGGAAAATTCGTGGGTTCAATTACCTCCAGGATAGACTCCATAGAGCTATATTTACTCGGGAAAATGTCATCCACTCATTGGGCGCTGTCTTGTGAGACGTCCCAACGCAGTAGCCAGCGATTCGATACCGATTTTCTTTTAGTATTTAGCTTTGGCCGAGAGTTCTCAAGATGAATTGTGAGCCAATAACAGAAGCAATACTAATTTTAATTCTAGCCTATCGCGAAATAAATCCGTGACATTTTCCGGTCTCTAGCAAAGTGTTGTACTAATTTACAATATTTTTTTATAGTCTTATAAAATATTTCTTGCCAAATTTTTTTTCTCCAAAAGAATCTTTTGTAGTAGTACAAAAAATTTCCGGGTAGCGGAATGTACAGGCTCGATGATATTGGAGATTGTTCGGTAACAAAATAGACTTGAAACACTTTGATACATCCGCTTTACTGTAGTGACACGTTCCAGACGTCCCTGAGCCAGTAACAAACAAGCAGAAGCGGCGATGACCTACATGTGCAGCCCAGTTTACACGATGATACGCCTCTGGCCTCGCTGTGGGCGAACGAGCGCACTGAAACGGCTCTAATGCACGTAAAACATTTGAGTCTAGCTTTCTCATGGAGTGAGAAGAATAAAAAAAAACTAAGCTACATTCAAAAACAGTCTGAACAATCATCGAAACTTACCTATTGCTAGAGACCTGAAAAATTCGCGTTATGCTAAAATTCATATAATTATACCTTAGTGCTGCTTCTGTCATTGGTTCACTGTTAATCTGGAGGACTGAGGGCCAATTAGAGACCCTCACTCATTGAAGTGTCGAATCACAGGCCACCCAGTCGAGACGACTCACAAGTAGGCAGCCAATGAACAAGTTGGCATTTGCCCGAGTGTGTAGAGGATATTGGAGTCTATCTTGGAGGTCATTGAACCCGCGTTTTTTTCCGGTCTCTACCTATTGCAATAATCTGTGTATGTGACTGGTATTAAAATAATGCTTAATTATTTGGAACTGGTGTATTATTTTACTTGATTTAGAGTAATATGTAATTTTTTTTTGTTGGAGTCTGTACTGCTTAAATCTGGTTTCTGAACATTTTAACAACTATTAAATTCCCCCCCCCCTCCTCCACAAAGCATGTTGCCTCTTTTTATTTTAAAATCTATCTTCGTTAAATTTAATTGTTTATTCTGAATAACTAATGCAAATCTAGTTAACTTACAAATGTGGTTTATTAAGGGCATGTTAATTTTTTTTAGTATTTTTGTCATTATTAGAGACCCGGAAAATTCGCGGGTTCAATGACCTCCAGGATTAACTCCATAGTTCTACGTACACTCGATAAAATGCCACCCACTCATTGGCTTCTGTCTTGTGAGGCGTCCCAACGTAGCAGCCTGTGATTCGATAAAGCTTTGGTCGGGTGTTTCCCATTGGCACAGAGTCATCCAAGTGAGTTGTGAGCCAATAGCAGAGGCAGCACTGAGGTAGAACTATTTGTATTTTAGCCCATCGCGAAATTTTCATGTCTCTAGATATGGTCTATTTTCTAGGTTATCTCGCTGACGGCTGTTTCACACACTTGATAGGCGTGCTGGTGAGGCTCTCTTGAGAACTCGCGTTATGCCTTGTTGTTGGGGTACGATATAATGCAAATGCCGCTAATAAACGTACTTTTGTTTTTGTTTTATGTCGATCTTGACACCGCAGGCCCGAAGCAGGTGTGTGCTCCCCCCTCCCCCCCCCCCCTTGCTGTTCTCGGCGGGCACACGTCTGGGGAAGCCTTCATTTCACAGACGAGAGAGCCACACCCGAAGTTCCCCGAAGTTCATGCTCGCTTTTTTTCTCCGTTCTATCTCATTGTATAACCCGGTGTGGCATTAAATTTGACGGTCGATTAGGATATGTTAGCTACATTATAAATACTTTAAAACATTGTGGATGGTTGGTTATATTAGGTAATTAAAGCTGCATTAAAAATACTGTAAAATCATTTTATGGTCTCTTAGCAAATAACTTTTTAATATGTAGCTATCCAGGGCTAGGAAACCGTTTACATGATTTCACAGTATCTTTAATGTAGCTATCCTAACCAAACCAACCGTCCACAATGTTTTAAAGTATTTATAATGTAGCTAACCTAACCTAATTGACCATTAGTTATCATGAGTTACAATGAACAAAAAAAAACCCAAGATGCACGATCGGCCGTTTGTCTCTCTCGTCTGTGAAAGGAAGGCTTCCCCACACGTCCGTGGCGGGGCACGTGACACGCGACGCGCCCGGTCGCTAGCGCCGCGGGCCGGCAGCGGCGGCGATCGGAAACACGCCTACGGCCGCGTGGGGGGGAGCTCATAGATTCACCGAGCCCCAATCAGTTACCCCGAACACATCGCAAGTTCGCCGCTCGCTCTAGCGAATTCGCGACCAATTTCAGGGACGATTTCACCACACTGTCGTTACCTAACCTTTTTTTTCAACAACTGTTAAGCTTTCCCACTTCATCACACATTTCTTGTTTCCATAACTTCGGGTAGTTAAGCAAGTTTTAACTTTATTAAAGATCGTTAGAAATTCAATTACAAGCAGTAGCCATTCTATTTGGTTCGTTTTCGGGTTATAGCAAGTAAGATTGTAAAAAAAATATAGTTTATAAATAAAGATAACTGTTTTAATTACTTACACATTTGTTATATTAATTTTACAAACAATTTTTTTTTTTAAAAAATCACATCTTATTTTAATATTTCTGTTAGATGAAATTGTATACCTAGCTGTAATAAAATTATGAAAATGTCTTAACGATGTGTTCAAATGTGCATGTAAAATTTAGATGTAATTGATAAGTAATATATGAAATTTAATTTTGGCCTTTGAACTTTCTTGCTTAGGTTAATTTGCGAAATCATTGTTTTCAATAAATTGTAGCTCTTTATTATTAATAATTAAACATGTTAGAGATGAACGAGATTTTCAACTCATAAAGACGTCCATGCATTTTTTATTAATTTATTGTGGAATAAATAGAAAGGTACCTTGGATCGTTGTTCTATAATGGTTCGGGTTTGTTTCAAACCAATAACTACCAAATACTAAAGTATTTAATTAAAAATTAGAATATGATTTTTTTATTTTAAAACTTGCAACATCAAATTATATTTGAAAATATTTCTTCATAAAAATAATATATATGTCATTTGTTAGATCGAAACACAAGCAGAAGTTCACTATCCTATAGCACATTCTTTATTTAGTTAAAAACATGCATTTAAAACATTATCATCACCATCACATTTAAATAGTTTTTCTTGCTTAAAAATTTTAGGTTATTTATGTGTCTTATTTTCGTCTTCAAGTATCAGCTAACACAATTATGCGGCCATTTCGGTGTGTGCTTACCATCTGATAATGATACGAAGTTAAACGACCGAAATCGACCGTTTAAAGTTAAGCAATGGTTGCCTATATCTTAAACGAAAGTAAATTTTTGGTTAAATGCAATTCGTTATTAAACGATGCTTAAGAGTTGTTAAGCCCTGTTTAAAATCTTAAACGATGGAGGTGAAAAATGCTCTTAAAGTAACTCTTTTAAGCGTCACTGACCGTACCCAAGCTACACTGAATTTTAGTAAAAGTCACTGTGACTTGGAAAAATATACACTTTCCCCCCACCCCCTGGAAAAAATATTTTTTTTGGATTATGTAGTTTAGCGTTTGTTTTACGTATTATTTATGTAAAAGACCTAACCAAACCACTCTTTTACTTTAACAACGACCAAAAAAATTAGGACAACCACATAACGTTAGAAGTGAAATTTCACACGTCAGTAAACAACTTTAACGATTCAAATAAGTAGGGCCATGAAAATTTCGCGAACAGATCCCGAGAGTAGCTGGAAGTTAAATCACTGTAGCATCGCCTGTGTTTCGTGATTGGGTGAGTTACTTTGTGGTGCATGTCGATTGTTACAACAACCAATCACACTAATTCAGTGTGGAAGCAAACTCGTCCTTAGTGGCTCGTGCAAACAAGGCAACGACTTCTCTCGCAGACGGCCGCCAATCACAAGGAAGAAACAGCTGGCGCGGACATACCATATTGCAGTTTAGTGAGCGTTCAGATTTTTTTTCGCGATAGATACATGGCTAGGGGCCTGCAGATTTCGCGAAAAGATTTCGGGACTAGATGGAAGTTAAAACACTGTAGCATCGTCTGTGTTTCATGATTGGGAGAGTATCTCCCAGGTACATATCGATTGTAACAACACCAATCACAGTGATTCGGTGCGTAAGTAAACGCGTCCTGAGTGGCTCGGTCAAATAAGGTAACGATTTCTCTCGTAGAAGGCCGCCAATCACAAGGGAGAAACCACAGGTGCGGGTATACCTTGTTGCAGTCTAATAAGTGTTCAGATATTTTCGCGAAAAATGCCTGCCCCTAGCGATAGATTCATGGGCCTAGCTATGACTCTCTACTTTAGTCTACTTTTTCCCATCGGACGCCGAACTTCTGAGTGTTGCGCTTTACGTTACTCTCCAACGGGGTTGAAGATGCAGAAATGCGAATTGCTCTGGCGTCCGACTCTGGGTAAATGAATCGTAGCTGTCTTGGAGAAAGTGGAAGGGGAGAGGGCTGGAAGGATAGATTGTGAGGAGCGGGGCGGATGAAGAGAAGTAGCAGAAGGGTGTCAGGTTTTAGGGTGGGGGAGGGGTGCTGAGCGCTGGGAGGGGGAGAGGCGCGGCTCGTAACTCAACGTAACGATTCCCTGAAGCGCGCGTGCGTCGCGGACTCCGGCGAGCACGCAGCAGCCGCAGCTGACTCTGGGAAGGTTCGTCTGCCGTCCCCTCGACTCGTCGCTGAAGACCGAGGCCGCGTTCCAATTGGCGGTATTCAGGTGGACGCAGGTATCCAAGTAGACTTGAAGCGCACACGCGCAAATCTGCTTCGCGTTGACGATAGGTAGAGATAGGAAAAATTCGCGAATTCATTTCGCGATAGGCTCAAATACAAATAGTTTTACCTCAGTGCTGCCTCTGCTATTGGCTCACAACTCACCTGGATGACTCTGGGCCAATGGGAAACACCCGAACAAAGCTTTATCGAATCACAGGCTTCTACGTTGGGACGCCTCACAAGACAGCAGCCAATGAGTGGGTGGCATTTGACCGAGTGTACGTAGAACTATGGAGTTCATCCTGGAGGTCATTGAACCTGCGAATTTTTCCTGTCCCTAATGATAGGTAGGGGCATGCATACTTCGCGAAAAGATTCCGAGACGAGATAAAAGTCAAAACACTGTAAGCATCGTCTGTGCTTCGTGATTCGGTGAGTTTCAGGTAGGTACACGTCGAATGTTACAACACCAATCACAGTAACTCAGTGGGGAAGCAAACGCGTCCTGAGTGGCTCGGTCAAATAAGGCAACTAATTCTCTCGCAAAAGGCCGCCAATCACTAGGAAGCAACCGCTGGCGCTGGTACACCTTGTTGCAGTCTAAACGGCGTTCAGATTTTTTTCGCGAAAAATAACTTCCCCTTATTGATAGGAATACGGTGCTCTTGACCCTGAGCCAGTTATAAACAAGGAGAACAGGTGGTTTCCCAATCCCTTAAAACCCTACAGAACCTGAAAAATTCCCGTTATTATATGTATCGAGGATGGTCTCCATACCATTATACATAGACACCGGAAAAATTCGCGGATTCATTCGGCGACAGACTAAAATTTAATTACACATACCTTTAAGCTGCTCTTTCTATTAGCTTGCTGTTCACCTGGACGACTCTGGGCCAATGAGAAACCCTTAACCAAAGAAGCATCGAATCAGAGCCAAACCAGTTTGGACGACTCACGAGTCAGTAGCCAATGAACTCGCGTTATTTGCCATAGTATACAGAGGACTGTGTTAGTCTAGCCTGAAGGCCATCGAAACCGCGAATTTTTTTTCCCGGTCCCTAATTGATACAATTGAACGGCATCCTCTTTAGACTTTGAAATTACGCAATCAATCGGGAGGTAAAATGTAACAGTAGCCAATGTACAAATGACGCCGACTTATTTGTGTACAACGATAATTATTTAGATCTTTAATGATGTGAATTTACTATGAACAAATTAACACTCTAGAAATACTTTTTTTATTGTATAAAGGCAGGTCTAATCTAGCTTGCAGTGAAATGAATCCGCGATATAATTGTGGCTCAACCCATAGATAGGGACCGGATTTTTTCCGGGGGAAAAAAACATGAACGCGCCCATTACGCTGCAGTATCGCAATTCCTGCGCCAAAGGTTTCTCCCTTGTGATTGGCGGCCTTCTGCAAGAGAAGCTATTGCCTTATTTGACCATCCGTTTGCTTCCCCCCTGAATTACTTGTGATTGGTTTGCTGACAGTTGATACTTGAAATAAATTCATGCAATCACGAAACACAGATGATGCTAAAGTGTTTTAAATATCGCGAAAAATACATGCCCATAGACTAACAGATTATTATATATTCTGCGCGTGAGTCCAACACTGACTTCCGATTGGCTACCATGTGCCAAATGTAATGATTTAAAGAATAAATATCTATATAACCTAGTAATGAAATACCAAGCACAGCCTTTGAAACGCAGTGGAAAACTATGATACCTATTTTATAACCACAACAACATGTGCGTTCACCATGACGCTGTCAAATACGCACGTTCGATGCTTGGTTCAAAATTTTGTTCCCTTTGCGCGCGCAGACTTTATCCATCGTCGGTTAACGGCAGAGGTATTCACCTTATTCAGAATCAAGGATTAATTGAGCAATATACCTATAACTAGACACCGGGAATCCGCGGAATCATATTGCGGTAGGCGTTTACCTGTAAGCTGCTTCAAAGATTGAACGACAGTTAATCGGAAGGACTTTGAACCTCCCATCTCCTCCTCCTCCTCCCCCCCCCCCTCCACCCAAAAAACCCTACTTGCACCCCTGGATTTTTCAACGAATATTGTTCAAAGTTTTATAAGATACATTTCATACACAAATAAGTTGTGGTACAGAAATAAATTTAAATATAACAGAATAAAAGCATTTAGTTTATGTTTACATTACAATTAAATTTTATGAAGGAGAAAACAATTTTACAAGGAAAAATAGGATAAAAACATTTTTTTTTTTTTTTTTTTTTTTCGCTCTTTCGATGAATAAAACGAACATAAGATATTTTTCTATCACACACACATACACACACATATGTTGGTTTGTTTGACCCTTATGCGTTCCTAGACCATTCATGCGATTGCAATGAAACTTTGCACACTCGACCTTTAAACACGAGGAAGATCAAAGTCTAGGTGAGATTTCGATAAAGTAAAATCTTAAAGCAGGACTTAATTATTCTTTATGATACTACTTCGCCATTTCATTATCGCATCGTTCATCCAATCTTTATTGAATTTTGCACACTTGACCTTTGAAACGCAAGGAATGTTACTGTCTAGGTGAGATAACGTTCAATAAGTGACGCGAGAGTCGTATCGAATAATTAATTACCAGTAAATATTTTATGACGTTTCCTCTTTTCTATGTTCCACATAATAATGGTGGCACATGAGTAGTATCCATGGATGTATTAGTATATGGTTTGGGTGGCTGTTCTGAAGTTCAAATAAACTGGTTAGCAATTGAATAGCATAACAAATCGTAGCTGTATAAATGAAATAAATACAGCGACATTTCAGTTCGTGTGTGATACAAACAAAAGGTGGCGCGCCCGAGTCGTTTCAACATATGTCTTTATTTCATATATAGTTTCGTCATTTCGTGTGTTTTCGATGTATGAGTGTGCACGCACGACAGAATTACATTGAATCAAATATAATAAAAGAGAGACAGAGAGGTAGAGTGATAGAAAGATAGAGAGACAGATGTATAGATATACAGAGATATATAAATATGCGTTCATATAAAGATACAGGAATATAGATGTATAGAGAAAAGAGATAGAGATATATAGTGGGTGATATAGATGGATATAGGTATATGTAGCAAGATAGAAACAGCTAGAGAAAGATAAATAGAAATATACATAGATAAAGAGAATTAAATAGAGATAGTTATACAGATGTATATATATAGAGAGATAGGGATAGAGAATTAGAGAAATGTATACATATATGTTTAGTTTATGTGTAACTACTTCAAACAAATTACACAAAACAATTAATTAGGCATTGGCGCATTGCGACGAATGCCGGGCATAAGCTAGTCGGTTATAAAAAGCAGTCAAAGAAGTGCCACCAGACGTCTTTTCTTCTGACGTGCAGGTCTCTAATCATTTAGTAAAAAAAAAATGCGTGTAACTTAGTAAAATTGATAGAACTGAAACTTCTTTGGCAATTCAAATCTCGACTCGTAAGTATATCGTAATGAGTAAAACGGCAGAGCGAGAGAGAAAGAGAGAGAAAGAGAGAAATAAGACAATTTTTCTAAATGAACATTAATTAATAGAGACCGGAAAAATTCGCGAATTCATTTCGCGATAGGATAAAATTCAAATAGTTATACCTCAATGCTGCCTCTGCGATTGGCTCACAACTCACCTGGATGACGCTGGGCCAATGAGAAACACCCACCCAAATCTTTATTGAATCACAGGCTGCTACGCTGGGACGTCTCACACGACAGCAGCCAATGAGTGGGTGACATTTGACCGAGTGTACGTAGAACTATGGAATTCATCCTGCAGGTCATTGAACCCGCGAATTTTTCCGGTCCCTATTAATTAACAATATTATTACTTCAAAATAAGCTCAAACACCATTGTGTTGCTCTCTGCCCAAATACTTCCTGCGCCTACCCGCGGAGGTTGAGAGAGACAATGTCCGCAGACCGCGGGGTAGAGGACTTCTGGTCCAGGATCCGGCCCGCCCAAATCCGCCCAACTCCGCCCAACTCCGCCCAACTCCGCCCAACTCCGCCCAACTCCGCCCGTCTCGCGCGCGAACCGGGAGCGAGAGGTCGGCGGTCGTCTCTCGGGGCGTGCGCATCTCTCTCGCGGGCTGTTGGCTGGGAGTTCCCTGCGCCCTATTGGGTAACCGAAGGCTGGCAGTGCGTGTTGGTTTTGTGTGCGTGCTGGGGGCGGCCTAGCAGCGCCAACTGCTACCGACCGCGTCCCGCGGGTGGCGGATACGGGAGCACAGCTCGAGAGTTGCAATCTCGCTGGGGTGGCTGTGAATAACCAATAGCAGTCCGCGGACCAATGGCCGGCCTGTGGAGTCGTTATCACGGCTGTCGGGGAGAAAAGTAGCCTGAATGTAGCTCGGCGCGCGGCAGAAAGCAGCTTCGTCGGCGAAGGCACCGCAGGGGAGCTCGATGTGCCTTAGTAGCGAAGTGTAGACGAACTGCGGGCTGGAACTTGCGGAGCTGTGGACTGCCGCGCGCGCAACGGAACTGAACAGCATCGGAATTCTGAAGGAAGAGATGGCGGCGCCTTCAAGTTGGGGCCCTGTTGGAGCCAGTGGTAGCCTGGGCGGCGCGACCTTCAACCGACCCGGGAATTTGGGGGGCAAGAGGGTCCGACTCGCAAGATACTTCATTCGCCTGAACGACTTACCCCCACCCTGGCTTGAAAGGTCGTTGGCTGTTGACTGGAAGAAGGAAGATGAAGATGGTGCAATGTCAGGCTGCCTTTCGCTCCGAGAGCCAGCAGTTCGAGCCGGTTTACTGGCTCGTCTGCCCACTTCTGTTTTAACTGTGGCTGCCTGGGCAGCTGTGGCTGGGCTGACGAGTGAAGTCGCCCGCCCCTGGGGGCGCTTGCGCCCCTGGTTAATAATAACCCAGGAGTTCCCAACCTTTAAATGCGGGCCGCAAGGCCCAAGCACCCAACTCCAGCATGGTTGATTTTTCAGCCCCTCCAACTCTTCTTACCTGGACCCTTCTTCCTCTTGTCCAGTAGTTACCTGCTTGCTTAATGCATGTTAATTGATCCCCGCATGAACCGGCCCAGGGTTTTCCCTGTGTCTATGCAGGTTTTACCTGGGTCACATTAGCTAGCTTTTAAGCTAGGCGACCAATGGGGCGTCAGTCATGGCGCCAATTGCAGCCATGGCTGGCCAGTAAACCCCAATAGCACACGATGCACGCGCCCTTGTCCTGCATGGTTAAAAACCCGCATGGTAGAGTGTATAGGCTTCGGCCTGAGACACACTTAGGTCCTCCCCTAACCTGGACCCTCCCCTACACACTTAGAATTAACTTAGGCTAGGAAAAAAAAAATTGGGGAGCGAGTCTCGCTGCATCGATTGACACTCGATATTTCGCGAAGGGAAGCGGCGCGGGCAAGAACGACTCCGCGCCGAGCGACAGTCGACCTCCGCGGGGAACTGAGATGGGGCCAGATCACTCCGTGTTGCCTCGACCGGACGCGTGAACTAAGGGAACCTTCTTTTCACAGACGAGAGAGCCAAACGCCCGATCGTGCATCTTCGGTTGTTTTTTTTTTGTTGTTCAATGTAACTCATGATAACTAATGGTTAGAGACCCGTGAATTTCGCGGATTCATTTCGTGTTATGCTAAAATTCAAATAATTATACCTTAGTGCTGCTTCTGTCATTGGTTCTCTGTTAATCTGGGGGACTGAGGGCCAATTAGAGACCCTCACTCATAGAAGTGTCGAATCACAGGCCACCCAGTCGAGACGACTCACAAGTCAACAGCCGATGAACAGTTGGCATTTGCCCGAGTGTGTAGAGGATATTGGAGTCTATCCTGGAGGTCATTGAATCCGCGAAATTCACGGGTCTCTACTAATGGTCAATTAGGTTAGGTTAGCTACATTATAAATAATTTAAAACATTGTGGACGGTTGATTTGGTTAGGATAGCTACATTAAAGATATGAGATTGAACGAAAAAAAAAGCGAGCATGAACTTCGGGTAACTTCGGGTGTGGCTCTCTCGTCTGTGAAATGAAGGCTTCTCGTGAACTAACGCTTAGGTTCTGATGCGTGACATCTCAGCTCTCGGCGTACGACATCTGGTGGGAGTAATTTCGTGAATACAACGGAAGTCAAGGAACGGAAACGTGTAACGACCCCGGTGCTGCCATCTGTGGCGGACGGCGCGAACCAAATTTCACAAAGACAAAAAGGAAACTTTGCAGTTTTTACTGTTTAATGAGTTTTAACAAGATGGGTGATACTTTAAAATAATTCCTTGTCGAAAATCAGGTCCAAGCCAGGGTTTAGTAATTTTTTTAAGACACTCTTACTTTTATCGAAGCCGTTTCACTTCATAGTTTAAAATTTCGGTCTGCAAATGGAATTGTTCGATATTCGTCTTAGTTGCTTCGGTAGCGAATTCTAGCGGCGAGTGCGCAAACTCTGTGTCCAGCCAGAATTTTAGTTCGGGTTCGGTATTATTTTAAAGAATATTCTACATTAAATTTTGTGTCCGAGTTTCATATGATAGGTTTATATGCAACATGAGAACACATGAATTTTTCCATTTTTTTTTTTTTTGGCTTTTATCGGAGCCGGTTAATTGTTAAGTTTAAACTGTCGGTCGGCAAGTGGAATGATTCGATAGTCGACGTAACTGCTCCGGCAGCGAATTATAGCAGCGTGTGTGGAAACTAGTTTTGATTCGCGTTCAAAAATGTAGGATAAAATTAATCGTGAACTGTGCCAAAGTGTTAGCTATTAATTCACTAATATTTATTTTTCAAACGCTTCGAGTTCAGTAACCAATATTCGAAAAAGGGGAAGAAAAACTATTATTTTGTTTTTATTGTTCAAAATAAAATTCAGATGTCATCTGGTCTCAGATGTCCTGCTGTCAATGTACCGTCATGCAGATACCAGTAGTATATTGGGGGAAAAATATACTGCTGTAAATGACAGTCTTGCATTTATTAATAAAAAAGGATACTAATTTAATAAGGATCGCAGTCTTTCGCGGCAATTTTCTGAGCTGCTTGGTTTGTGAAGATGTCGATTTCAAGGTCAATCGAAACGTCGGGGAAATATTTGCCTTCGACGCGGCTAGAACACCACAAGTGAAGCAAATTCAGGTTACGAGCTTGTTCAAGCAGGCATACCATTTGTTAAGCAAGGGAAAACAAAGAAGATATCACTTGTTCGCGTTCATCTGACTGTGAATCGTAGGGCAGTGACGGTCCCCAAGAACACGGTCGGTCTGCAGCATGGTGGTAAGAAGTAAGGGGGTATTTGTGTACAATATTTGTTGCGAATGGTCTGACGAAAAAGGTAATAAAATTATAACTAAAATACCATTTCAAAGTAATTTTGGTGTAAATCCAGTGGCTTTACTCACCCACAATTTTCCACCAAACCCTATGAAATTAGACTGTTTTCGGTTAGTGTTTGATCATGATTTGTGGCAGTCAATCTGCAATCTGTTTTGAGATTTATTATACAAAAACCAATTATTGAATCTTAATTATGGTTTGATATGTTTATTTAATTTATGCACAATTCTGTAATAAGTGGTTCTTAAAATAAATTTTAATATGTTGTTATCTAAACAATTTTTAAACAGTAATTTTCTCATGATAATTTTTGAGATTTGGGACTAAATTAATTAGTGTTAAAGGGCCGAGTTTGTAGTGAAAAATAAAGTGAGCGAATGGGTTAAGTCAAAATGCACATGATTTGGTATCATGTCAGTTAACAATATTCACTGCATGATGGCTTCTTTGCGATACTTCGAAGAGAGTTCTTTTCAATCTAGCTGCAGTACCTGGCGTTGCTTGGGCTGAACACAGGGTGGAAAGAACTATTTTCAAAATCAGATGTAGATAGTAGATAATTGTTTTGTTAATTTGAACGTCAATTTTCCATGGCGATCGGTTGAGCGGTATAGAAGTTGCTGCGCTGCAGCACCGTCTAGCGGCCAGTTATTGCTAAATGGGTAGCAAAAAAAAAAAACCCACCTTCCATGAAAAAAACACTCAGAGGTGCGAACTTTCATGGTGATCTGTCAAACAGTGTCGGAGTTTATAAACGTCGTATATACCAACATCCATTATTTTAAGATAGCCTTTATACAGCTACGATTATTTTTTTTGCTAACCAGTTGAGTTCAACTTCAGAATAGACACCCGCTCCATGGACTGATACTTCCATGGTCTGCATGATCGTGGGTCGTTACCACAACGCAAAAATACCATAACGCCGAATGTCAAAATTGACCACAACGCCGAAATACCATAAGGCCGAATGTCAAAATTGACCACAACGCCGACAGCTAGTGAATAAATTTGTGTGTGTTTCTTAAATGTACCTTAACGCCGAAATAGCGTAATATAACCTAACCTAACTTAACCTAGCCTATCCTAGCTTAGCCTAACCTAAACTAGTCTAACCTAACCTTTGTGGCAGTCCTGCAATGACAATTTTTCGGCGTTAGTGTATTTCGGCGTTGTGGTAGTTCGGCGTTGTGGTACAAAGCTGTTTTCTAGCTGTCGGCGTTGTGGTCAATTTGGCATTTCGGCGTTGTGTTATTCCGGCGTTGTGGTGCGTCCCCCCATGATGGTTAGCTCACGGCGCAGGAGGTTACGGAAGGTTGTTCCCCAGACGGACGCGTGGACGGATGGACGGACGGACGGACGCGTGTCCGACAAGCTCCGCCGCACCGGAGGAGCGCCAGACGAGGGCCGCCGCCTGGCTGACCACCCCGGCTGTCGTAAAAGTCAATTGGCGGCGGCGGTGTAAACAATCCCCCCGCGGCCGACGTAATTGAGGTGATGGATGGTCGCGCCCCCAGCTGCCGGCCGCGTGTGGCGAGGGGAATATGGCAGGCAGGCGCACACACACGGGTCGTCCCGGGCGATGTCTAGTTCCGCCACCCCCCACCCCCCGACCCCACGACGCCACGAGGGCCCTAGGCGCCGTCTACACGCTCCTGAACTCGTTATCGGAGCTGGGAGAAAAAAAAAAGGCGCTCGACCGGGAAGTTGGGTTTCGAGCGGGTCTCCGTATCACTGGACATAGAGTAGCCGCCAAGCACGTAACAAGTGAATCTTCATAGATCACAGTCTTTCTATGCGCACGCATACCTTATTGCAGTCTGTTAGGCGTTCAGGTTGTTCCGCGCATTATACCTGCTCCTACAGATCATATGTTCGCCGATGACAAGAATTATTTGGCGAAAAAACCAGCTCTCCCAATATAATAATGTTTATAGTGCAGGTCTCTAATCATTTAGTAAAAAAAAAAACCGCGTAACTTAGTAAAATTGATAGAAGTGAAACTTCTTTGGCAATTCAAATTTCGACTCGTAAGTATATCGTAAGGAGTAAAACGGCAGAGCGAGAGAGAAAGAGAGAGAAAGAGAGAAATAAGACAAATTTTCTAAATGAACATTAATTAACAATATTATTACTTCAAAATAAGCTCAAACACCATTGTGTTGCTCTCTGCCCAAATACTCCCCTTACTAGACGCCAGCAAGTCGGGTGGCGTCAGGTCCAGGCGGGTAGCAGCCTATCCCTGCAGCATGGCGGGGTTCCACCTGAGCCGCACGCCGCCACGTGGAGCCCGCGGCCAGCCGAGTTATATGCACCGTCCGCAAATAACTAGCGTCAGAAGTCGCTTCACAACAATGTTTTAAGAATACTTTGCTTTAAAATTCGGCCTTGAAATTTTATTCCCATCGAGCCCAAAAGGTTTAACTTAAAATAAATATTAAGAACATGCTTTGAGCACGAGTGCGAGGCGGGCTAGTGGATCTTCTAGTGGTAATCCGGCCTGTAGGCCCCTCGGATGTGGCGCGACCCATTGACGCATACCTTGGCGGATCAGCGGCCTGGCCTCGCTACCCTACTTTCTCCGCCACAATATTTTAGGCACTCTGTCATCGACCCTGAGCCGTCCATCTGGAGGGTTCTGTGGGCACCCTGGGGGCCGCCGCGTGGAGTGGCGTAAATCTAACGACATTGTTCTGGAAGTTTCGGGGGTCGGGGTCAACCCTGATGACGCGACACGTCAAAGCGGCGTGAGAGAATTCCAGAAAGGGCTGTTGAGAGGTAAAAAAACGGCGACACAAGCCTCCGAAGCAGGGAAGTGAAGAGGGCGAGTGGTGGTGGTCGAAATCGGACGACGAGCGACGGGCTTCGTGCGCGGAGACTGGTGCATCGGGACTGCATCGGAACGAGTAGTGCGAGGCAGTGTGTCGAGTCAGAGGTGCGGGGTGAGAGACTAGCGGCAGGTAGAGCCACTGTCGAGCCGAGCTACAGTGGGGAGAGTGAACCGTGAAGTGAATGAACGAGTTATTAATTTGTGAACAGATTTTTAAGTATTTTAATTTAAATAAAGGTGTAAATATTAGTAAAAAATAGAACTATATTTAATTTTTTGGGCTATTCTTTATGAACATATTCTCCCACATTTAGAAATATATATTTTTACAAGGGGCACTTTCTTCTTGAACCAGCTCACCAAAGCTCGCAGTTAGAGTATGTCAGATAAAAAAAAAATTACGAATTCGACGAAGATTTAACCGATCAATAGGGACTTATGAAATTCGCTCTATTATTTGAATAGGGGAGAGAAGGTAAGCAAATTATCCATGTGAATGAAATTATCAAATAATCAACGACAGTTTGACATATCCTGTAGGACAATAAACCAATTTTAAAATTATAAAACTTTATATGAAACAATTGTATGCAATTAGGATAAAATGTAAGACGTGATGGTATCTAATAATTGAAAGTAATAAACATACACATATATAAGTATAGGTATCATAGATGTTTTCAACCTGCGGCAGATGTTTGTAGGTCGGTTTCAGACTCTCCCTGTTTAATCAAGTGGCCTTTGGTCGCTAAAAAGGTTACTTCATTGGCGGGTTACACGTGATTGGTAAACCACTTCCTACTCATACTTGTTTGTAATTGGCTGAGGGTCGTCAGGGGCGTGACAAGAACACTGCAATTCAATCATCAACGAGAGGGAGACATATAGGCCTATATATGCTTTAAGTTACTCAAAAGACTAGAATATACTCCAAACAACTGTGTATATATACATATAAAATCTATTACAAGGGGCAAGCATTTTTCGCGAAAAAATCTGAACGCCTAATAGACTGCAAAAAGGTGTACCCGTACCAGCGGTTTCTGCCTTGTGATTGGCGGTCGTCTGCGAGAGAAGTGGGCGCCTCATTTCACGGAGCCACTCAGGACACGTTTTCTTTCGCACTGAATTACTGTGATTGGTGTTCTGACAGTGTACATGTACCCGACAGAATCCCACCCAATCACGAAACGCAGACGATGCTATAGTGTTTTAACTTTCAGCTAGTCTCGGAATCTTTTCGTGAAATGTGCATGCCCCTATCTATTACTATAATTATTGGCTGCCGTATATGAAACAAATAAAGCCTGTACAGAGACAAGTTGAGTCTCGCCTGGAGAGACATAAATCCGATGAATAATCGTGGTTCTGTCTATTGATGGTCTACTATGTCGCTGATTCCTGTGGCTGGTGCACTGTTAGAAAAATTCACATGAAATTTACGAAGAACGCTGGTTACAAATTATCCAGGAATCTTCGTTAACTTACGGATTATCTATGTAAGATTACGGTTTTTTTTGGTTTACTTACTTTGAACAAGAATTATCAGTAATAATCTCATTACTAGTGTTTGTTCCCGAACGAATAATCGCACGGTGATATTTTTTTCTTTGTTTATCACATCATGTAGGCTACATAATAAAAAATTATCATCGATCGTGAAATAGTTATTGATTGTGATAGAATAAAATAATTAGATTATGTATGTAGTACACAGTAGTACTGTTAGGCGTGGTTTTTGGTAGGAATGGGAGCGCACCTTACATATATTGGTTGCACTTGGTTGTGAAAAAAAAATGGTTTTATTGTTATATCTCCGGCTACGCTCAGCTTAGCAAGATAAAATATATACCAGTTTTTAAATTCTAATCGTAAGCTATGAACACAAAAAGTTTCATCAAAATAATCAAAATCAGTCCACTATTCTGTGGACTATGCTCGAACAAACAGACAAACAAGCTAATATTAAATAATATAATAGTATCATAAGATATTCAATAAAAATGATTCCATAGTAAACAATTTTAACCCAATAATAAAAAAAATATTTATATAATGATACCAAATTTATATTTGGTATTTTCTAGAAAGAGATAAATACATTTGAGAACTAATTTTTGTATGATGACGTTACTAACAAAACATTCAAAAAACATTTTAAGACCACATACAGCCAAACATTTCTTCTTCTTTTGACGTGACAACGTCTAATAAATCGATGAACGCCAGTTGCACGCCCGAAAAAGTGTCTAGTTACGCACATTGTCTCGTCACGCTGTGTCCCGTTACGCTCATTGTACGCTTGCGCCGCATCTATCTCTCTTCCACTCGATTGGAACAACCATCGATTTGACTTTTTCGAGGCACATTAAACTTGAAAAACCCTCCCATTCGTTTCCTACTTTTCCTATCATCGTCCTATCCTTAACAGAATAACACAGAATGGAAGAAGTTAAAAAGCAAACATGTATAAAAGTTATAGTTAAAATAATCTCTTCGTTAAAGTAATTAACATATTTGAATTAATGAGTGCAAATAAAAGTAAATTTATCAATTAAATTGTAGATTTCATTTCACTCCTTCTTTGTATCCATACAAAATAGTGATAATTCAATAAATATTATTCAATTTTATTCTTAAAAGTATGCAATAATTTCATCAATGTATTGTTATGTCGTTGTCACGTTAAACTATCGTCCGTAAACCGACTTTACAGACAACCAATTTTTTTTTAAATTTTCTTTTTCGCGCGTGTTTGCCATGCTGGCAACGAAACACGTCGGTTCGGAAGTAGGAGCTCGGCGTGTGTTTGTACGAAGATCCAGTAATTCGAGATAACGAAGGGCTCTTCGTTTGCTTGAGGTTATGTTCTCCGCCGGAGTCCGCGGATCCGCCGCGCTCTCCGGCGGTGCGGGGAGGCGCCGCGAAGGGCGATCGCGCCACTCGTGACGGCGGCCAAGTAGTCCGTCAGGCCTCGCGGGCATCTGGGCGGAACACATGGGCCCGCCTGGCGTCCGGCGCTGCTGCTGGGAGAGAGACCGGCCAGACCCGATGTTGTCCCCGATGTTCTTCTGCGGGGCGTTACGTTTGCTCCGTGGAGCGTTACGTTTGCTCCGTGGAGCGTTAAGAGGCCACTCCAGTGTTTAAGGGGCACTACGCATCCCGCGTTAACCTCATAAGATTCAATGCTATTTTCATTCTGCTTATAACTTATTAACTAATATAGATTTAGAAATGATGCTTGCTTGATATGTAAGACAACGATGCTCTTATCAAAGCCCCTTTCTTCAAAAACGTGCATAAATTATGGTTCAAACCTAGACAATACACTTATGAATATAAGTAAAGATTAGTATAAAACCATAATTTATGCACGTTTTTGAAGAAAGGGGCTTTGATAAGAGCATCGTTCTCTCACATATCAAGCAAGCATCATTTCGAAATCTATACTAGTTAATAAGTTATAAGCAAAATGAAAATAGCATTGAATCTTATGAGGTTAACGCGGGTTGCGTAGTGCCCCTGAAACACTGGAGTGGCCTCTAAAGTTCGCTTCGTGGAGCGTAACCGTCGCGAAAGTGCAAGGACGGGAAACCCGGCAAGACGAGACACGTACAGAAAAATAAGTCTGACTTTTACCAAATATTTTTTTTTTGAAAACCAGAAAAGAAATTGTTTGTAATACTTAGAGACCCGTGAAATTCGCGGGTTAATTTCGTGTTATGCTAAAATTCAAATAATTGTACCTAAGTTTTGTTTCTGTCATTGGTTCACTTTTAATCTGGAGGACTGAGGGCCAATTAGAGACCCTCACTCATAGAAGTGTCGAATCACAGGCCACCCAGTCGAGACGACTCACAAGTCAGCAGCCAATGAACAGTTGGCATTTGCACGAGTGTGTAGAGGATATTTGAGTCTATCCTCCTGGAGGTCATTGAACCCGCGAATTTCACGGGTCTCTAGTAATACTACAAGAAATGTATTGTAATTTTGTACAACACATGGCTATGGTTATCTGTACTCACACAATATATTCCTTTGGAAACAAGTTGCCAAGAAATAGTTTGTAATACTACAAGGAATATATTGTAAATTTTCACAACATATGGCTATGGTTATTATACCATACATGAAATACTTTTTTTTTCGAGCTAATACTGAGTGTTTCATACAAAAATTGACTTATAGTTTTACATATTAATTGATGTTTAATTCAAGCACTTTTTTTTTAAACCACAGGAAAGATAATAGAATATTTCAAATTGGACATTATTTATTTATTTTTTATTTTATTGATGTGTACAAACTTAGACGTATTTGTAATTTCACATGAATATATCTGTTCCATTTACAAAAAAAATAGTGTACTCATTAATGAATTTAGTGCTACCCTGACAGCAGCAAAATATAACTCTGTAGCTGAAAATCTTGCTGTTATTTGCAGAATTCCACGTTCATGTGGTAAATTGTATATAGAACAAACCATCAGAGGAATAATCACTAGGATCAAATAACACATAAGCGACTACAAACATAAATAAACTAAACACATCCACAGCAGAACACTCCATGGAAGGATGATACGTAGACACCGGAAAAATTCGCTGATTAATTCGGCGATAGGCTAGAATTCAAATACATATACCTCTTAGATGATTTTGCCATTGGCTTACTGTTCATCTGGACGAATCTCAACCAGTAATAAACCCTCAACCAAAGAAGGATCGAATCACAGACGAACCAGCCGAGACGACTCACAAGTCGGCAGCCAATGAACTTGCGTTATTTGCCCGAGTGCACAGGGGAATGTGCAGTCTATCCTGAAGGCCATAGAAACCGCGAATTTTTCCGGTCTCTAATGATACGGCATTGAGTTTAATCAAAACAAGACTGTAGCCGACATCACGCTACGTTCGCGAAGCCATGGAAGGCCCCACCTCCTGGACAGATGGGCCCGTCAGCCCGCTACATGGTACTACATGGTAGTCCGATCACAGCGGCACCTGTCGTCCCTGTCAAAGGTTTGACACGTGCATCGGGGACCGAAGCATCCAGTTAGTTGTGTGCGCGGCGGACGAGTGAGTAGTGCCAGGCAGTGTGTCGGGACAGAGGTCCGCGGTAAGTAGGCACAGGAAAAATTCGCGGGTTCAATGACCTCCAGGATGAACTCCATAGTTCTACGTACACTCGGTCAAATGCCACCCACTCATTGGCTGCTGTCTTGTGAGGCGTCCCAACGTAGCAGCCTGTGATTCGATAAAGCTTTGGTCGGGTGTTTCCCATTGGCCCAGAGTCATCCAGGTGAGTTGTGAGCCAATAGCAGAGGCAGCAATGAGGTATAACTATTTGTATTTTAGTCTTTCGCGAAATGAATTCGCGAATTTTTCCTGTCTGTAGCGATAAGAGATGATCAGCAGAATGAGCAGCCTCCGAGCCGAGCTCCAGTGGGGACAGTAAACTGTGGACTTAATGAAAGAGTGATTAATTTGTGGTCATGCATTAAGTTGTTTTGACCTAATTGGTAGTGTGAATATTAGTAAATAAATAATAAACGGTATTAAATGAAATGGGCTATTTTTTCGGACCTGTTTTCCCACCTGAAAAATATAGATAAATTAAAAAAAAATTATAATGTTTCCAGCACAGGTAATGTCTCAGCCATGGACATGTGTTTAACAACTCATTCACAGCGAGGTCATAAGAGACAGAAAAAAACAACGATACTGGCCAATGATATCGGGACAGGAGTCGGACATGGACTAATGTAAAGAATTATCCCGGCATTTGCCTGGAGTACATAATCTCGGGAAACCATGGAAAAATATATTTCAGGATTCGAACAAGGTTTTTCTCAGCGACGCGAGTCCAGCGTCTTTCCATTGTCACACCTCGGTCAATAAATTGTGAACTGGGCCTGAGTTCCATGACGTAATTCATGCATATTTTCGTGCAAAAATAACAACTAAATTCCTGCAACTGAATCAGAATACTCGTTGCGCAGCTAGCGTCATTCTGCCGCCGGCTAATCTCTCTCGTCAATTGTGCGTGACGTGATATGGCGTCCATGCGCTGACGTAATTCGGCGCAAACTGGGGGTGGAAAAAAAGTACCAACTTTAAGGTTAAGCGTTGATTTCAATTGGTCAGTTTTCCAGAACTCATTGACGAAATAAAAACGTAGTAGTAGATTAAAGTAGGTCCTGCTACTGGAGTCGGAGTGAGGAGAGAAGAGACGGTCCGCCATTTTGGATTATGATGTCACAGCGCATTTGAAATATTTGAATGAACTATTGAACGACCTATTTGCTGAAGTAACTGCAAAAAATATCGTGTCGTAGCGGATGGCAGTTGGTGCACCGCTGAGATTTAGAAACTCGTGTCTTTTTTTGTATGACCGAGTTTAAATTCTGTAAGTGATTGATGTTTCACTACAAGAGCATTTAAACATGTCCTGTAGCAAATTATTACTTCGCATTTTAAAATTTTTTGCCTAGGAGGTCAAATTTCTAAGATATAAAGTTTTAGTGAAATGTACTTTTTAATTTATTTTGGGTTAAAAAATGAATCTGAAGCTAGGTGGAAGTGGGAGATCGATGTAACTTCAACAGGTTAAGTGGGAACCAATGGTGTACCATTCCAGTATGATACAACAGCAGTTGTAAAAATGTTGTTATATTAGAAAAAAAATGAAAGTAGAAAAAAATATATTTTATTCATTAAACAAAAATGATAATGTATTAAGATACAAATAGATATAACAAATGTGCAGACAACACCCATTAATCGTTATGGTTTTTTTACAAACATGAGTATAAAACAGATGCTTGAAAAGAGAGCATCATGAACAATTTGCGCAATGAAAATGCGCCTGACGTAACACGTATTTAAGTACTGCGCGTAAGGAAAATTCTTTTAATTAATGTACATTTAAAAGACCTTAGCAAGCAGACAAAAGTCATATAAAAGTCTCACGCTATCAAACGTTATCAAACAATTAAGTATAAATATTAAGGCTTTAAATTATGCATTAAGTTTACTTGCAACATAAGCTTTCATGGCAAATTTAAATGGGAATCGCGAACACCAGCTAAAAGACATTAAATCAAAAAATATTACGACAGGGAGGAAGCCCAATGCGCAAAACAAATAATCAAGCAAACACTCATGTAAATTAAGGTCGGTAATAAATGGAACATCCAACAAAATTAGGTACAAGACCCATCTAGACCACTCAATCAAGAGCAGAAGGCTCGTAAGAAAGAAGTAAACAGACCATTAATGCACGCGGAAATTACAAGGCAGAGATCCATAGTGGATTGAAAGCGAAGCTTCTAACATAACTAATCAACCATGAGCATAAGTAGCGCGGCCTCCTCCCAGCGGACTGCCTATGAGCGAGAGTGACTGAAGACAGTGCCGGCCTAAGCAAACTCGCGGCCTTATATACAGGCGAACTGTCTTTCGAGAACAATAGAGAAAAGCGGCGGAGGGGAAGGTTCGAGAAACGAGGAGAAGGGAAGACGGGAAGCCTCGGGAAAGGAGGGGAAGTGCGGAGGGGAAGGCTGGGGCAAGGTGGAGAAGGGGAAAGGATGGAGGGGAAGGGAGCGCTCTGCTAGCCCGGGAGGCGGCAACTGCTGCAACCCCCCCCCCCCTTAAGTGGCCCTACCCTGAGAGCATAAGATCACGAAGTCGAAGAATAATGCGAAGCCACGCAAGCTGCAAAAACATGGATGCTGGAACGCCAGCATGAAGAAATCTTTAGCGGCTCGCAGCTCGAGCCGAAACGTTGACGAGTCCAGAAGCGGGGCAGAAGACGCCATCAGTGTCGCTTGGTGCAGGGAATCCGCGAGTCTCAACCACCCAGGCCTAGGTGGGACTCCAGAGGAACCCGCCGTAGACCGAAGTGCCGAGGCAGGCAATCCAGAGCGGCAATCATCGTAGATGAGGGATCACCTCTGATGGGCTCTGGAGCATCCGAGCGCTCACAGGAGCGCGAAGGCGTTCAAACTGGAGACTGCCGGCGCTCAACAGGGCACCTCAACAGGGGGCCTGCATCCGGGCGCCGCGAAGGAGCCATGCTATCAGGCAAGAGGTCGAAGCGAAGATTGCTCTCAGGGGGACACGTCCCGGCGGGGGGAGGCGAAGACGACGACGACGACCCGAAGAGACGTCTCTCCTCGAGGCGAAGAAGCAGGCTGGTGAAGATCGTAGAGATGCGGGGCCAGCAGAGCGAGGGTAGGGGAGAAGAGGATGGCGCGCCAAACTAAAAAGGAAGAAGAAAAAAAAGGGAGAGCCGCAACAGCAAACACAACGAACAAACAACACTAAACAACAGTAAAGTAAAGTAAACCCTGTTCTTCAATATAATGCACAGGCCTTTTGTGATGAAGATCTCTACGAATCTCCTGGCAAAAAGGGTCATTGCTCTGACATTCTCTAATATTTAAGTATGACTCTGGAAAAATTTTACAAACAGAGAGGAATTCAGTTCTCTCAGAATAGTCCTCATCAACAGGCTCAAACTCATCAGTACAAAACACACGGGAAAGAGAATCAGCAATAATGTTTTCTCTACCTGGTATGTGATGAATGGAAAATCGGAACCGCGACAACCGAAGGATCCAGCGACCCAACTTACCCTTCTGGTGTGGGTGGTTAAATAGCCAACTAAGGGCTTGGTTGTCGGTAAATAGGTCAAACTCGTTAGCATCCAAATAATTTTCGAATTTTTCAAGAGCAAAGAGGCACCCAAGGGCCTCCTTCTCGTACACACCCAGGCGCTGCTCAGATTCCGAAAGAGAACGGCTTGCAAAGGCGATGGGTCTGATCTTACCCTCTTCCAAATGACCTAAAACTGCTCCAAGGGCGATAGAAGAGGCGTCAACCTGAACTGCGAAGTGTCTACTGAAATCGGGTAAAATAAGAACTGGAGGAGAAGCCATACAAGTCTTCAAGGCCTGGAAAGATTTTTCTTGTTCAGGACCCCACTCAAAAGCTACATTCTTTTTTCGAAGGTGATTTAAAGGAGCACTTAGAGAAGCAAAATTATTAATAAATCTGGAAAAGTAACCCAGCATGCCTAAAAAATGCCGAACTCCCTTAATGTTGATAGGCTTAGGAAACTGTACAATGGGTGCAATTTTATCTGGATCCATGAGGAGGGTTCCCTGAGAAATGACATAGCCAAGGAATTTTACTGACGTCTTTGCCAAAATGACCTTATTAGGGTTAACAGTCAGATGAGCAGCTCGTAAACGAGTAAGAACTTCTGTTAAGTGGGCAATGTGATCGTCAAGAGTATCGCTATACACAATAATATCATCGACATAATTAAACACAAATTTATACTTAAGGTCCTTTAGTTCATGGTCCAAAACACGACTCATGGCCTGACTGCCAAAATTAACCCCCATGGGTATGCGATTAAATTCAAAATGGCCAAACGGGGTGGAAAAGGCGGTATATTTACGACAAGAAGGATCCAGGAGGCATTGATGGAAGCTTTGATTTAAATCAATAATTGAAAACACCTTGGCCTTGCCTAAGTGCTGCAAGGCACTTTCTACAGTAGGGAGGGGATAAACATCCTCCATGGCTATTTTACGATTCAAGGGAATGTAGTTGTGAACCATTCGCCAATTAACCCCGTCCTTCTTACGCACTAGGAAGGTGGGAGTGCTAAAATCAGAAGTGGAAGGAGAAATAACGCCAGCAGACAAGAGCTTATCTACGATATCATGCATGGCCTGAAGTTTAGGAGGGGAAACCTTGTGATATTTACTGCGAACCGGTGATTCATCCTTCAAGTAAAACTTGTAGGGCAAAATGTCGCAGCGTCCGATTTTAGGAGAAATGACATCGGAAAATCTATGCACAAGGTTGGCAACGGCTTGCTTCTGTAGAGAGTCGTTACTATCACAACATTCAAAAATGACAGGCTTAGAAGAGTCGAAAGTTAAAGGGATTTTGACAGTAGGTGCGAATCCAAAAGAAAGCTCATGAAGACCAAAATTTAAAACTGCTTTAGTCTTGCCCAAAAAATCTAAACCCAAAATAAATTCAGGGTGTAAATCAGAAATGACAGCGAATTTCCAGTTCCAGGAAAAATGTTTAATCTTTAAATGTAAAGTGACTGACTTGTTAGATCGAATGCATTCACCATTTGCAACACAAATATTAACTGGATCATTGCAATACACATGTGAAGCAATAGTAGGAAACATTTTAATTAAATTCTGCAAAAAACCTTCGCTAATAACCGAATGGGTGGCGCCAGTGTCAACTAGAGCCGGAAAAGAATGCTCCTGAATATGAATTGGAAGAAAATGCAAATAGACTGGCACAGAGGATTTTTTAATAAACCGACAGAAACGACCTCTCTTACGTCCCGTCAGACGGAGTTTCCCGGACACTTAGCCCGGTAATGCCCTATTCCCTTACAGGAAAAACATTTCCGGTCATTGTGCGGTATGAATGGCTGACCGCAGTCTTTAGAAATATGTCCAAAAATGCAACAGTTTGCACAGCGAGTGCGTACATTTCTTTGATCGCACTGTACATGACCTGTGGCTTTAAGAGCGGAGGCGGCAGCAAGGTGGGCGGGAGCACTTACACGAGGCGAGGAGAATGCGCCCGCTGCCGGCGCGCTAATGCGTTCAGTGTTGTGTGACTGAGTGTGTTGCCGGAATGCACCCCGACTAGGATTTGAGGGGCGATAAGAATGACATGCCTTATCATTTGCCTCTGAGCGAAATGTGGGTAACGAGCGAACCTCGCACTTACGGTCGCGAGGTTGCCACTTACTATCAGTGTCACGACGCGATGGAAATTCCGTCTCGTATTTAGAGACGGCTAACAAACGGGCCTCTATTTCACTGCCCCAGGCTCGTAAAGAATCAAGGGTGGAAGGAGGAGTTAACATGCTAGCAAGACTGAGAACACGAGGGGCAAAGTTACCTAAGATGAGCTGAACTAATTCCGCCTCGGGGGTATCAAGTTCCAACACATCCGCGTACGAAAGTACCGAATCAATGTACTGAGTCACCGACTCATCAGGGCGCTGAAAGCGAAAGACTAAGTCTCTCTTGCAGGCGTCCAACACCCGGGGGGGGCAAACTCCCTTCAGCACGGATAACTTAAATGTGTGAAAATCCGACTTTTGCACAATAGCCTCAGTTAGCCTATTCACAAATATACCAGAACACTTAGTTAAGAGCGCCTTCATAAACGCCTCAGAAGGAACCAGGTTCAGCTTAATGAGGCGTTCAGCCTCATGAAAAAATTCAAGAACACGCTTAGGCTCACTGCTGTCAAGAGCGGGCATACACTTCAAAGAGGAAAAGAACAACTTTTGAGAAAAGGAATGAGTGGGAGCAGGACTTACTTCCAGTGAGGCTTCCACCTCGCCCCTTACAGGTGTGACGTCACTGCTGTCACGCATAAACCGAACGAGTCGGGCACGCAAGGTCGTGACAGTGTCGCCCGACTCGGCAGGCAGTTGATTTTCTTCACAGTACCGGACAAGTTCATCCCGGTGCAGCTGATAGATCCATGTGACTCCAGGGCGGCTCATGGTAACAGAGAACAAACAACAAAGTAACAACTGCCGTAGCAGAGTAGCGCAGATGTTGAAGCTAGGTGGAAGTGGGAGATCGATGTAACTTCAACAGGTTAAGTGGGAACCAATGGTGTACCATTCCAGTATGATACAACAGCAGTTGTAAAAATGTTGTTATATTAGAAAAAAAATGAAAGTAGAAAAAAATATATTTTATTCATTAAACAAAAATGATAATGTATTAAGATACAAATAGATATAACAAATGTGCAGACAACACCCATTAATCGTTATGGTTTTTTACAAACATGAGTATAAAACAGATGCTTGAAAAGAGAGCATCATGAACAATTTGCGCAATGAAAATGCGCCTGACGTAACACGTATTTAAGTACTGCGCGTAAGGAAAATTCTTTTAATTAATGTACATTTAAAAGACCTTAGCAAGCAGACAAAAGTCATATAAAAGTCTCACGCTATCAAACGTTATCAAACAATTAAGTATAAATATTAAGGCTTTAAATTATGCATTAAGTTTACTTGCAACATAAGCTTTCATGGAAAATTTAAATGGGAATCGCGAACCCCAGCTAAAAGACATTAAATCAAAAAATATTACGACAGGGAGGAAGCCCAATGCGCAAAACAAATAATCAAGCAAACACTCATGTAAAATAAGGTCGGTAATAAATGGAACATCCAACAAAATTAGGTACAAGACCCATCTAGACCACTCAATCAAGAGCAGAAGGCTCGTAAGAAAGAAGTAAACAGACCATTAATGCACGCGGAAATTACAAGGCAGAGATCCATAGTGGATTGAAAGCGAAGCTTCTAACATAACTAATCAACCATGAGCATAAGTAGCGCGGCCTCCTCCCAGCGGACTGCCTACGAGCGAGAGTGACTGAAGACAGTGCCGGCCTAAGCAAACTCGCGGCCTTATATACAGGCGAACTGTCTTTCGAGAACAATAGAGAAAAGCGGCGGAGGGGAAGGTTCGAGAAACGAGGAGAAGGGAAGACGGGAAGCCTCGGGAAAGGAGGGGAAATGCGGAGGGGAAGGCTGGGGCAAGGTGGAGAGGGGGAAAGGATGGAGGGGAAGGGAGCGCTCTGCTAGCCCGGGAGGCGGCAACTGCTGCAAATCAAATCTAAAAATATTATTATATTATCCAAATATTATTATATACAAATATTATTATATATACAAATATACGACCAAGTCATCAATGGAACCAACTAGTCACTCAACACTTCGGAAACTTTTTTTCGTGAACTTCTTGAATATATCTTGTAACAGTCCCTATCCCAGTGAGTATCACATCTTCCTTGATAGCGGTCCTCCATAATTTTAATATCTTGATGAAATCTTTCACCTTGCTCCTAACTACTGTCTCATAAATTTTCAGGGAAACGGTCCAGGTGGCTGTGCAAATAGTGCACCTTAATACTCATGTAGCACACAAGGGATTTGACATTTTTAAGCATATCGTTAACCAGTTCAACATGGTTTTATCCTTTTCGTTGGCCCAGAAAATTTCCAACAACTGCAACAAATGAAGTCCAGAATTTTCGCTCACTCTCATTCATGGAATTTACGAAGGCTTGGTCATTTATGAATTTTCTTATTTCTGGGCAGTTAAATATTCCTAATTTAATTTTTTCCTTACTAAAGTGAGGCATTTACCCCCCCCCCATAAATGCAAAGCATGATTTGTTATTATCAATAGCTAGGGGCAGGCACTTTTCGCGAAAAGATCTGAACACTTATTAGACTGCAACAAGATATACCCGCAACTGTGGTTTCTTCCTTGTGATTGGCGGCCTTATACGAGATAAATCGTTGCCTTATTTGACCGAGCCACTCAGGACGCGTTTGCTACCGCACTGAATCACCGTGATTGGTGTTGTTACAATCGATATGTACTCACCCAATCACGAAATACAGACGATGCTATAGTGTTTTAACTTTCATCTAATCTCGAAATCTTTTCGCGAAATCTGCAGGCCCCTATCAATAGCTTTTACAAACTGCTTCATAAGGCCCAGCTTGATATGTAATGGATATGGCCATGAAAATTTCGCGAAAAGATCCCGAGAGTAGCTGGAAGTTAAAACACTGTAGCATCGTCTGTGTTTCGTGATTGGGTGAGTTACTTTGTGGTGCATGTCGATTGTTACAACAACCAATCACACTAATTCAGTGTGGAAGCAAACTCGTCCTTAGTGGCTCGTGCAAACAAGGCAACGACTTCTCTCGCAGACGGCCGCCAATCACAAGGAAGAAACCGCTGGTGTGGGTATACCTTGTTGCAGTCTAGTAGGCGTTCAGATTTTTTCGCGAAAATTTCCTGCCCCTAGTAATGGAGGAAAGATGGTTTTCTTTCTATCAACTAAAGCCTAGTACACACTAATAGACCATGTTGCGCGATTTGTCTACAGACCGTATATAGACGGTCTAGAGATATGGTCTATAGACCGTCTATGGGCACCGTCCTTCGTCTCGTCTAGCGTCCACACTACGATTTGAATTTCTCGTCTCGTCTCCTTCAGTCCATCATGGAGGACATTGTTTTGTGCGGAAAGAGTACCTGCTTAGTACCTACTAATTGCAAGCGAAAGAACGCGAAAACGTAAACGTTGGTGGTCGTGTGAAGTGTTCGCAGAAGGACCTAGGTTCGGTAATACGTTATTAAATAAATTAAGACTGGAAGACGCTATGGGTTTTCGAAATTTTACCCGGCTGACATCTGCTGATTTTGAAGATTTGCTTCTGAGGGTTGGAGGACTAATAATGAAGAAAGATACAAAATTTAGAGAAACTATTCCAGCTTCTCTTCGACTGGCTGTACCCTGCGTTTCCTCTTTCACAAGCCTCATGTACACCTTCAGAATCTCTAAGCAGGCAATATCGCAAATGGTACCAGTGGTCTGCGAGGCCATTATCCAGTTTTACGATTCTTATGCTCTATTTTAACCTATTTATAGACTACAGAATGATCTTAGTACACTAGTTAAACAAAAAAAAAATTGTTATACTTGATGCAAAAACTTTTCAATCAGTCCTATTCAGTCTATGATCTCCCATTCCAATCGAGAGACCATAGACCTGCGATTTTTTGTCTCGCTTCAGACTCGTAGATGGCGATTGGTCTATAGACATGTCTACATAGACAACTCTAGACATGTCTCAGAGACAAAAATCGCGCAACATGTCTACTAGTGTGTACTAGGCTTAAGGGTTCATTAATAACGTTTTTTCTCTCTCCAATGACCATGCCTAAACTAACCACTGTCAGAAAAATCCTGAAGGGCTGCCCATCCAAGGGGCAACAATTCAGACAACCTTTCAAAAACACTACTGTCAGAAAAATCCTGATGGGCTGCCCTTCCTCGGGACAAGTTTTCCGGATTATTTAAACACTTAAAGAAACATGTTTTCAGAAAATGGATGGGCTGCCCTTCCAGTCGCTGTACAAACAAACTATTGCCAGAAAAAATCCTGAAGGGCTGCCCTTCCATGGGGAAACAATTCAGCTCCCCCTTTAGTATCACAGTAGGGAATTATGCATGGCGGCGCCCACTTTACTTCAGATGCGAACCGTTCGAACGGTTAATCACTAGAGACCCGTGAATTTCGCGGATTCATTTCGTGTTATGCTAAAATTCAAATAATTATACCTTAGTGCTGCTTCTGTCATTGGTTCTCTGTTAATCTGGAGGACTGAGGGCCAATTAGAGACCCTCACTCATAGAAATGTCGAATCACAGGCCACCCAGTCGAGACGACTCACAAGTCAACAGCCAATGAACAGTTGGCATTTGCCCGAGTGTGTAGAGGATATTGGAGTCTCTCCTGGAGGTCATTGAACCCGCGAAATTCACGGGTCTGTATTAATCACATGTAAAGTTAAAAAAAAATCCCGAAGTTAAAGGAAGCGATGCTCGCTTATGTACATCTGATGTTCCTCTCCACCTTACAAAAATTCCCTTCGTCGCGTAGTCTGCAGTCTGTGAGGCATTTCACTTGTTGCACTTTGAACCGGTTCTCAAGTGGAAAATTTCCGTGGAAACAACATTCCCTGCGGTCGTACGCTTTCGTGCTTCGCGTTTACAAAGCAAAGTCTGATAACGCCAGCCACCGCTGAAGACGTCAGCCAACTGACATAAATGCAGGATTCGATTAATAGGGGAACACATTTTTTGCGAAAAGATCTGAACACTTATTAGACTGCAACAAGGTATACCCGCACCTGTGGTTTCTTCCTTGTGATTGGCGGCCTTCTGCGAGAGAAGTCGTTGCCTTATTTGACCGAGCCACTCAGGACGCGTTTACTTCCGCACTGAATCACTGTGATTGATGTAAACTTGAAAAACCCTCCCATTCGTTTCCTACTTTTCCTATCATCGTCCTATCCTTAACAGAATAACACAGGTTGGAAGAAGTTAAAAAGCAAACATGTATAAAAGTTATAGTTAAAATAATCTGTTCGTTAAAGTAATAAAAATATTTGAATTAATGAGTGCAAATAAAAGTAAATTTATCAATTAAATTGTAGATTTCATTTCACTCCTTCTTTGTATCCATACAAAATGGTGATTATTCAATAAAATGATTCAATTTTATTCATAAAAGAATGCAATTATTTCGTCAATGTTTTGTTATGACTCTGTCACGTAAAACTATCGTCCGTAAACCGACTTTAGAGACAACCATTTTTTTTTAATACTCGCGCATGCGCGGAACACTGCAGCCATCAGACAGTCTGCTCAGGAGACGAAGTTGGAGCAGCCACCGGGTCCGATGTGTGCATTGCTTGCACGAAGCACACGGAAGTCAACTACCGTAAGAACCAACTGTCACGTCGTGTCTCGTATTGTGCTTTGCTCTGTGAGTACCCGGCCGTAGGTTTCTCCACTAGACTTAGCCCAGTGCATCACCATCCCCCTAGCGGTGGGGGTGGGGCGGTTCCAGGATTAAGTTTCGGGTAGGCCTGGACTGTACCACAGGGACGTATGCACAATTTTGTGAGTCCGGGCTCTACCGGGTGGGGTGGGGGGGGGGGGAAGGGTGGTGTGGTTTGGCCCCCATTTCAGAGGGTGTTCGGGGGAATTTTTAAAATTCAGACCCAAAATGGTAATTTTGGTGTCTTTCTGAGGGTAATTTTATTCTTTCTGAAGTCAAATTTGTAGGTATAATGTATTACTCATAAGTAGAGATCCGTGAATTTTGCGGATTCATTTCGTGTTATGCTAAAATTCAAACAATTATACCTTAGTGCTGCTTCTGTCATTAGTTCTCTGTTAATCTGGAGGATTGAGGGCCAATTAGAGACCCTCACTCATAGAAATGTCGAATCACAGGCAACCCAGTCGAGACGACTCACAAGTCAGCAGCCAATGAACAGTTGGCATTTGCCCGAGTGTGTAGAGGATATTGGAGTCTATCCTGGAGGTCATTGAATCAGCGAAATTCACGGGTCTCTTACTCATAAGTAGAGACCCGGAAATTTCGTGGATTCTTCTGGCCTCAGGATAGAATTCAAAGTTATAGGTGTGCTCGACCCATGTTTACTTCCCATTGGTTGATTTCTTAGCTAGAACATTTTTATCCTTGTTATTTGGCACTACCTGATTCGCTTACTTCTCTCCTAGCTGGGCATCATTGGCTCACGGTCGTAGACGGGCGTGTCCAAACAACTGCGTGCCAATCATGAACACATGAAGGTTTGCATTCTAGCTTGCGACTTTATGAATCCGCGAAATTTCCGGGTCTCTACTCATAAGAATTATTATAAACGTATGGTTATGTCAACAAAATATACTTAAATACCTATAAAGGTCACAATATTAATTGTTAGGATTAAACTTGTGTTAAAATCAGGTGAATATTACAACATAACTCGTATGTTAATGTAAAATGTTAATAAATCTGCAGGCAAACGTGTAGTTTCATTTCATTTCCAACTGCCCTTATTTAAAATAATACCAACGTTTAGTATGAGTTGCTTAATTTGTACAAAAAAAATTGGTTGTCTGTGAAGTCGGTTTACGGACGATAGTTTAACGTGACGTCATAACAAAACATTGATGAAATGATTGCATACTTTTATGAATAAAATTGAATCATTTTATTGAATTATCACTATTTTGTATGGATACAAAATAAAGAAGTGAAATGAAATCTACAATTTAATTGATAAATTTACTTTTATTTGCACTCATTAATTATTCAAATATGTTTATTACTTTAACGAAGAGATTAATTTAACTATAACTTTTATACATGTTTGCTATTTAACTTCTTGCAATCTGTGTTATTCTGTTAAAGATAGGACGATGATAGGAAAAGTAGGAAACGAATGGGAGTGTTTCAAGTTTAATGTGCCTCGAAAAAGTCAAATCGATGGTTGTTCCAATCGAGTGGAAGAGAGAGAGATGCGGCGCAAGCGTACAATGAGCGTAACGGGACACAGCGTAAAGGGAAAATGTGCGCAACGGGACACCTTTTCGTGCGTGCAGCCGGCGTTCATCGATTTATTAGACGTTGTCACGCCAAAGAAAAGTATTATTTCCAATTTTAAATTTCGAAAATCCCGCTGTAGCCGCATCGGGCACAGTTTCTCGGGCGTGCGTGAAAGGATTTGTGTATCGTTGGAATCTCCCCATCCTCCCCGCGACGTTCAGCGAACAACTGGCAGCCGTGGTGAACACGGAGCGTCGCGCGGGTCACGTGTCACCAGCCGGCAGATAGACCATAGAGTAAGTAAAGGGAGAGGCGCCACTCCCGTAGTAATGATCGTTCGCTTAAATTTGTAAACAAAACCCTTGCAATCAAACCGTTTCTTTGCAACTTGACAACTTAAAAATTACAGCCAAATACAACAACAATGGCATCACAATAAACTATTTATAATTAGAATATAAGCAATCTCTAGTACTGTAACAGCAACTTAGATTAACACAAATTATTAATAACAACTGGACATATAATAAACTAAAGAGATCAAAACTTGTAATCTATTTGTCCCGATGTTGGTGAAACATGGTATGAGCCAGTTTTTAAGGATTCAGTTCGTCCTATCTGCTGTCGCCCCCCTGAGACAGACGGCCTTCTTGCGGCGACCCCTTCACGTGTGTCGCTACTTGACGTGCTTCCTGCCGGCCTCGGAAACAACAGTCATTGTGGTTCGCGTGGGGCGGGGACCCCACACTCGAACACACGGTCTCCGGTGCTTCATGCAGTCCTCGTGGGAACATTCATCAAGTTTACTACTGCGTTCTCACTGAATCGAGGGGAAAACATTTTGTACTTTTCTAAACCATCATCGAGTTTCTTTTTTTTTTTAAATTTTTTTTTTCATGTGTGCGAGGAGGGAAATTTTGTTTAGTTTATAAAAGTTACTAGCTTTTACCCGCGATTTCGCTCACATTGAAGCCATTAAATACTTAAGTATCATAGATCATTACAATAGAAATGAATCAATAAAATATATTTCTCTGTATCAAAATAAATAATTTAAATGTTGACTGTCAATAATACAGTGCAATGGTATTACAGTACTCAGGGTTGGAACTTTATAACTGGAATGCTAGATGGCGTTAAAGTTGCTAGATTTTGAGATTTTTTGACAAACATTTTTTTATCTTTCGTAAAAAATATTTTTTTTTTCAAAAAAATGATCCTATGTTACTTCTAATACATCCAAGAAAATGTGTACAAAGTTTTATGATGATCGGTTAAGTAGTTTTCGCGTGAAAGCGTAACAAACAAACTTACCTACATTCACATTTATAATATTAGTAGGAATTTAGTGGCTCTAAAATTGCAACACATTTTAACCAATTTTAAAGTTAACTATATTCATTTAAGTTTTAGTAAGTACCGCTGTTTACGAACGGTTAAATCGTCCGAAAATTTTCGTAAATTTACGGGTAGTGGGTTCACATAGTTTTAAGTCACAAAAACTTTCCGTTAACATGATACATCTTTCCACATAGGACTAAGGAGCTCCATTTATTCGTAACATGGTTTATTATTGGCGTGAATCATCCTGTGGAAATTCCTTAAGTGTACTGTAATTACTGAAGGTGAATGACTGACTTTTATTGGATAATAGGAACGTGAAATGATAAGAATGGACACTTTCCACGTTCGATTAAAAAAAAAAATACGGATAAAAAATGGCCACCGGGGTCAAGTTCAAAGGTCAAGGTCATACAAGATGGCCACCGTGACGTCAAATACAAGATGGCGGACACCAACACCTAACGAGAGTCTCTACGCTCGGAGGAACTAGTCGGCACAGGCACCCAAAAAGAAGCCAGCGGCCGTAGCCCCCAAAATATACTACTATAGTATTTTATCATTTTGTGATTAGCGATAGGACAAGTAATTTTATTTGAGAGGAAAAATTTCGAGTGAAAAACAAGGGCATGAATTTTTAACAAAAAAAAAAATTCTTGACTAGCTGTGTGTTTAAGACACTGTAGCATCGTCTGTGTTTCGTGATCACTTTCGGCTTACGAATCACAACGCGTCCTGAATGGCCCAGCCATATACATAAGGCAACATCTTCTCTTGAAAACGACCTCTAATGACACGGTAGAAACCGCTAGCATGGGCATATTTTTTTTGCAGTCGAATAAAATTTCTGATATTTTCGCGAAAAATTGCCCGCCCGTACTAATAGACAGTTTTGTATTTACTACACAAATATTTTATCACTGGCGTAATATTCTTCAGGGTAAAAACGAAATCTTCTGTAGGAGTAATCAATTTTTTTTAAGGTGTAGGTTAATACAAAATAGTGTAAGCGTTATTTCGAATTAATTACGATTTTGGAATGAAATAACGCTCAACATTTGCGCGCTATAATTTTTTCAAACATTTGTTATCAACGGTATCCCAAATAACTTCAACTAAATTTCTAGTCTTTAGGTGGATAACACACGCTGTCATAAGTCAGATTCTATTTTTTTATAGCTTACTCGCCAACAAACATTTCAAATTCAAAGGATCGTGGGCTTTCGCAGCTATTGTCTGAGATTTCTTGATTTGTGGGTTTGTCATAAGTGAATATTTCCCTTTGTTTCGAATGGACATTGCAGTTACCCTGATGACGGCGACTAAAATTTCGACCGCAAACGTTGGTGAAGTTCTTTCACTTTTGGCGCGGCCAAAAGCTACAAGCCAAGAAACAATTTTAGTTTGAAAGTTACGATGACAGAAAGTTGTGTCACCTTAGCGAAACGAAGCTTTGTGCTTGCACAACGGCATGTTAACACCACGTGCAGTGTTGTTTGCCTTATCGCAACGTGTCCACGCTTGTCTGATTCCCCGCATGTCGCGCTAGCGTGCAGACGCAGTCATAAATATGACGTCAACAGCTGTTTGCTGAATTGTGGCGAAACGTGTCTTCACTTCGCAAACCCACTGACGAGTGCGCATTGGCAGTATGAGTTTCACTATACGTTAATCACACAAAGTAACTGGAGCCAACATTGTTTTAAAAATTTTATTAGACCACTAATAAAAAATAAATAAAAGGGTGCGTGTACTTATTTTATGTACGGGTTTAAGAAGTTATACTTACTTGGCGTGATAAAAAAAACTAACTTTACTTTTGCATGCAATAATTAATAGAAATAAAATAATAAAAGATCTTGAAGAACTTGAATCAAATAAAAAAAATAATTAATTCTCAGTATTTAATACAAATATAAACACGCGGAGAAAAATTAATTATTTAATTTAGTAAAATATTCGACATATGTATGTTAATTAGTAATTAAAATCAATAAACATGCGAAATGTTTATTCTAATTTAATAAATTTTGATTATTTATTAAAGAACATTGTCATAATTTATAATGCAAATAAATTATCCATACGGAAACAAAACCTCACTTATATAGGCTAAATATACTTGAAAAGGTCTATAAACACAATTGCTATCAATAATATTCACAGTGACTAAATATTTTAATGAACTGAACCAGTAATCAATATCAATTCACAAAACTATAATATTTAAAAGCACGTACATAATTTTTGTTTGTATGAAGCTTTATATTTCTTCCTGTGAAAATATCGTTGCATGGTACGCGTGCATCGTAAAAATTCACACTTATGATTTTTTTTTTCATAATGCGCTTAAAGAAGTATAACTTCAAAAATCAAACTTATTTGGTACTGCATTTGAATGAAAAACAATATATGTTTGTATTTGAAACAGACTTCTTTGCATTGCTGGTGTTTGGTGTTTGGGATAGTGGTAAATAGGGCGTAGCTGCTGAATTCGTTTTATTTTCAAGCCCCGACGCATAAAAATAGGAATTTTTTTAAGTGTGAAGCCTTTGTCTGTCTTTCTGTGTGTGCGTCTATGTGTCTGTTGTGGTATCGTTAGCTTCCAAACGGATGGACCGATTTCAATCTGTTTTTTTTTTAAAGTGAAACTTGTTTGCTGAGAAGGCTACAATTTTCGAGCGTTACGAAAATAACGATCGAATAGTTAGGTACGTAGTGGGGAACCGGTAGAGGAATGTGAAAACAGCAGGTGAAAAGGAGGGGCATGGGTAGGCTATAGGTACGTAGCGGAGCATGCTATATGCTAGTTGTAACGGCCGGAAGGGGAGACGGCAGGGGAGAGGTAGAAATGACGCAGCAGCGATGCTACGGAATTCTCTTAACGCTGCTTGTGTTTCTATACTTCACGGTTGTCGTAACGACTAATGATTGGCGCTACCATATTTATTTTATTTTTTATAAAGGATATACAATTTTTTAATTTTATTAATTAGTGTGAAAAAGAGTTATTGATTTGTTCAACTAACTTTACATCATTCATATTTATGTGAATAGTGTGATTCGAAATGTAAAAAGACGTATGGACATAAGAGGTTAGCTTATCTTAAGTGTAATTTATTTTTGGTATCTGAACAATGTAATATGAAATGTCAAAAGTACTTAGTCTTGTGACATAGACTTTTGTGTTATGTTAGATTGAAGTGTTTTTTGTTCTTTCATTTTATTCAGCTGGAGATTGTGATTTAACATAATGTCTAAAAATAATAAAAATGCAGAAGCAGATAAGAGGTATTATCAGAGGCAACGTGGGAATAAACCGCCAAAAGAGGCGTCAATAATTGCCAGTGAACGGATGCGAGAGTACAGGGCGCGGAAAAAGGCTATTTTTCATTTGAGATCACCAGCACTTTTATACTATTTATTCCTAATTATTATCTCTTGTTCAAATAAAAAATGCTAATAATTTATCTCTATCTATATATAATATCTAATAAGCAAGAAGATTCACTTCTGCCGCGCGTGGACTCAAAGCACACGTTTTTTAAAAGGTTGATTTAGTCGGGATGGTTCAAAGCTAAGTTTTATGAAAATCTGTTCAGTCGTTTGAAGATCAGCTCTTTACCTAGTTGGTGTAGGGCTCTCAGCCATACAATGAACATTCAGTTTACTTCCACTTGTCTGATCAACTCGAAATCTGGTAAACTTAGTATATCCAATAACACTGCACGCATATGGCAATCTTTACTTGATGCTGCTACTAGGGCAGTCTGCAGACTACCCAACTCCTCGTCAACTTACAGCAGATGTATCGTAATTGGGCTCATTGAATTAGTCTCGATGAATAGTTGGGTTACAGGTGGTGACCAGGTTCTGGTGATAGAGCAGGAAGGTGGTCACAGGAACTCAGCTTTTCTTTAAATGTAGACGCACTGAGTTTGGACTCGTTGGATACATCTCGAAAAGTATTTGGTGGACAGAAGGTAATCAAGGTCTGATGATGGAAGCATGAAGGTGGTCGGTCATAGGGTATCAGGTTTTTCAAACGTAGACCCATACAGTCTGTATTCTCTGGATTACTCTTTGGATTGGTCTCGAAAAGTATTTGGTGGACAGAAGGTAATCAATGTCTGATGATGGAAGCATGAAGGTGGTCGGTCATAGGGTATCAGGTTTTTCAAACGTAGACCCATACAGTCTGTATTCTCTGGATTGGACTTGACGAGCTTTGATAGATGTTGAATTGCACAATAATTTGCGCACATTATAAATCCATTTTTTTTTAACTAGCAGTTTTGAAATTTAGTTTAATGTTTAGTTCCTAACTGCGTGTCCAATTTTGTTGATAACGAAGGTGGGGATAGAGCTGGTATGTAATGATTTGAGTTGACATTTCTCTCCAATTTAAACTTCAATACAGGTACAGCAGATACATTTGTAAACAAACGGCCGCCATATTAGTACATGTAAGTAAACTGAAATCCTCCTCCCCTTTTGGGCTTCATCCCCTCTCGTCTGGAATAGGTCCTTATTCTCCAACTGTAATTTCCCTAATCTCTGGTTTAAATGACGTGTTCGTTTCAATATGTGGCTCTAGAGAGGATGTGTTGGAGGTGATTCAGCCCTCACCGGGGGTTAGTTGCCTCGAACCCAGCACGTTAAACAATAGCGTGCGGCAGTAGCCGGCTCGGACTGGCCCGACCAGGCTGCACCGCCGCAGGGGAGCGGCGACTGCGGGCCTCGAGGTCCGACTGCCTCGCTGGTCACCTGAGTGGGGTAGGGCGCTGGGATGGGTAGCCTCAGCCTCTGTGAATAGCTAACGGCTCTAACGACCTCCTGGTTGCGCATGCGGCGTATCCGCATCCATGCCCATGGGGGCCCCAGCCTGGACATCCTTATAGGATATGAAGGCTGGGTTATCAATAAGGAGGAGAGATCCTCATAACTTGCCTCGCTGTGGGCCCGCCAGGAGTTCTAGGCCGCTTCTAGGCCGCCTCTGGTCGTGAAGACAGCTGCTGGGCTTGGATGGCGGTGTTGAGTTGCAGTCAGGACTGTGCCGAGGGCAACTCCAGAAGCACGGCGGGAGGATGCAGGAGGACGAGACTCGGGTTCGCGGCTGCTAATCCCTAGAGACCGGAAAAACTCCGCGGATTCATATCGCGACAGGCTCGAATCATGCTCATTCAGTGATTGGACTACAGAATACCTGGGGAACTATGAGCCAATAAAAAAACGCCCAACAAAAGAAGAATCCAATCACAAGCATCCCAGTTAACAGGTGCAACGAGTTAGTAGCCAATGAGCAGGTGCATTTTAACCGAGTACATGGAGTGTCGTTGAGTATATCCTAGAGGTCATTAATGACGCGAATTTTTCCAGTCCCTGCTTATCCCAGAGGAGCTGTCTGTACTGCGCTCTGAGTGCCAGGTGCGTGGGTTGATTGCTGTCTCTCAACTGCGTTGACGTGTATGAGCTAGTGGGTAAGTTCCACAAGGGTGGAGATCGATGCATGGCAGATATGAGTGAATTATTTGGTATACGGCACACTCTCGCAGAGCCACAGGTGAATTGGTGGCTCTATGTAGTTACGAGTAGAGACCGGAATAAAAAAAATAATAATCGCGGTTTCATTTTGCGGTAGGCTAGAATACAAAATTGCGATCAAATTTTTTTTTTGTTGCTTCAGCGATTGGACTACAGCTTGCCTCAAGGACTCCGCGGGGCGGTCAATAACCCTCAAACCTAAGAAGTGTCGAATCGCAAGCATAAGTTTTCACAGGTGTCACGAGTCGGTAGCCAAAGAGTACTAGCGGAGTCTAGGGGGATGCTGTCACAACTTAGAAACACACAACTACTTAAAAACACATAACTTAGAAACACACAAGATAGAATCTTCTAAGTTATGCCTGTTCTAAGTTATGACGTTTCTAAGTTGTGTGGTTTCTGCGTTGCGTGTTTCTATGTTACGTGTTTCTAAGTAATGACAGATCTAAGTCGTGTGTTTCTAAGTTGTGTGTTTCTAAGTTATGTGTGGTTCCCTGTCCTATGGGCCACTGGAAGCGGGAATTCTTCCAGTCCCTGGGGTTACGAGTCGTCGGAGAGCATGTCACCGCGCGGGGGGGGGGGGGGGGACCCTCGCTCCATTCACGCGACGCGTGGGGCACGCGCGGCCACACAAATATAGCCCTTCCCCTCGCCCCACGCGGCTCCCGCAGCGAGTCTGTCACCGGGCGGCGGAGATTTCGCGCGGTTTTCGTCCCCTCGAAATAAACTCGCCCACCACCTTCCCTAGCACTCGCGCCTCCGAACAAAAAAAGAGCGTCCTTACTTATCAATGAGCCTTTCTTTCATAGACACAGATTTTTTACTTTTCATGTACCTACACCGCAATTAGATTATCGCCCTCCAAGTCAAAAAAAATTTCCCCCCTCAAAAAGTAGAATCAGCGCAAGGGTATAGTTATTTGAATTTTTTTGCATATCCCGAGATGAATCCATGAATTTTTTCCTGTCTCAACCCATGGGTTTGAATTTGTCATTGTGTGAACTCATCACAAAACGTTACAGTCAATGAAACTGTCAAGAAGGAATGGTTGTCTCGTTGATGTCGAATATTACAGCAAGCCAAGCATTAATTAATTATTGTTAGAGCCACGGAAATTTCGTGAATTCATTTAGTCGCAAGCTAGAATGCAAACCTCCACACTGTCACACTGTGTTCATGATTGGACGCCCCTCTACAACCGTGAAACAACGATGTCCAGCTAGGAGAGAAGTAAGCGAATCAGGTAGTGCCAAATAACAAGGATAAAAATGTTCTCGCTAAGAAAATAACCAATGGGAAAGTAAACATGGGTCGAGCACACCTATAACTTTGAATTCTATCCTGAGGCTAGAGGAATCCGCGAAATTTCCGGGACACTAATTATTGTTTAAGCAACAATTTCTCCAAAAAATGAACCAGGAATATTTGTCCGAAAACTTGACTCTTACAAAGGCGATTCGAATTAGATTCCTGGCGAGGTGGACTTTAACTTTTTCGCAACTTGGCGGATGTTTCCTTTTAACGGTGGGAATTCTCGGGATACTCCTGTCTCTCTCTCTCTCTCTCTCTCTCTCCAATCCATACCATTAATGAGCCATTAGTATGTCGATACAATTTTGTTTGGAAAATATTTTTCATGTGCAAACACGAATCTTTTACAGAAACATTATAAGTTTGGATAATTATAGATATAGCTGGTTACTTTCTAGTAAATTAGAAATAATGCGTGGTCTTTCTCTCCATCTGTCAATATGTTAAATTACAACGCAAAAACTGTTCAGTGTATTTGGATGAAGCTAATAAATATAAGGAGGAAAGGCGGTGGGTAGGAATATTGGACATACTATAAGCACCAACTAATTTCTTACAGTTTTGAGATATAAACCACTCGAATGCTAAATGTTTGAACAATTTCGTTGAAATGTTTCGAAGCGATGCTTGCGAAAACAAAGATGAGCTCAGGCGAGAATGCTGTAACTCATCTACATGCCATAAATTTTATTTTATTTTTGTAAATTGAACCGAAATATTAATGTAAAATTACAGATATTTCTAAATTTATATACTTAAGTAAAAACAACTGTATCACAACAAAATAATGTTCGCAGTATTCCTGGGTTCGGATTATCACTCGGGCATTTATGATTTGGTTTGTCCCAGTACCTACAATAGTTGATTATTTGTAAACCGTTCCCCTAATAACTATCCAGTATTAACAACGGGCATTTATAAGAATGATTAGAGACCGGAAAAATTTGCGGTTTAAGTTACCTCTAGGTTAGACTTCACAGTCCTCTACATGACTTGATGTAAGCTTTTGGACATACGCCATTGCTAAGCACATGTATGTCTGTAGAATAAAACTACAAAAAACCAAAAGACAAAAAACACAAATTAATCAAAAATTGCTGTTGTCAACAGGATATATACACCACATAATATTCCATAACAGGAATATGGTCAACAAACAAAGAAAAACAATGAAAATGGACTAAGAGAACAGAAAAAAAACCACAGACTGTGTGCTTAGCAATGGCGTATGTCCAAAAGCTTACATCAAGTCATGCACTCCCATTGCACAAATCTTTCAAAGATAATAAGTCCTCTACATACTTGAGCAAATATCCTCTGCTCATTGACTGCTGACTTGATAGTAGTTGTCTACACTGGGTTGCTCGTTATTCAACACTTCTTTGTCTGATGACCTCTATTTGGCCCAGAGACTTCCAGACAAGCCGCGAACCAAAAGGATTGCAAAAGTATAAGTATTTAATTTTAAGCTATCGAGAAAAGAATCAGCTAATTTTTGCGGTATCTAAGCATGATACAACTAAATAAAGTCCAATAATTTAATATTTGACAATCCACGGTTTGAAAAAAATTATGCTTGAATTTAAAATATAAACATTAATTTTTGTATTTAATTCTCAGCATTATCTCTAAAAACTTAATTCATTTATGCAAAAATAACCATAGCTATGTGTTGTACAAAGTATCAATTTATTTTTTGTAGTATTACAAAATAATTCTTGGCAACTGGTTTCCAAATGAATCCTTTGTAAAAATACAGAATTATTTTTTTTTCCTGTGTACTTAAATTTTTTGCGAAATGTCCATGCGAGAGCTTGATGAAAATGAGCACTGGCTGCGAATGGATGGATCCCCCCTTCCCCCAACACCCGTGTGTCACGTGAACCGAGGCCACTTGGCAGTCGTTCTTCGCAAGGAAAAAGGTATAGACTGGGCATAAACGCGTGCCATTTTTGGCCCTCGTGCGAGAAGGGACACATACTCCCGGCCAGCGCAGCCGTAAGCAGCGGTAGAATGAACTACCTCAACTGTCAGTAACCGATAATAACGTATCTCCAAAAGATTTCAAACGTAAATGGCCTTTAATATATTTATATTTATATATATATATATTTTTAAGGTGTAGTACGCTAATACATCTTGCTTTCATAATTTAGTCTTTTTTTTGCTCATCAGTTTACATAAATTCATAATATTAATACTGATTGTTTATAAAATGTTTTATTATTAAAAAATAATTTATTTAATGGTTTTTAGAAACTTAGAGGCCGATTTTAATGTAAACCCTATCATTAACTAAGTTGTATAAAGTTTTAAATCAAACATTTGTGTGCAGCTTTTGTCGTGTACAGCTTAATTTTTTTTTAATCATTTATTTGTCAAATAAAATTTTGCTTTCCCACAATCCTACATAATTGAGTTATCACCTCTAAGCGCTAGGCTCTGAACTGACGCGCAGTCTCTTCGTAGTGCAAAGGACGACTATGCAATTTGTGCTGTGGCCGTAACATTATGTGGCGGAGAAATGAAGATAAAGGTGTAATACATGTCCTTTAAGGGCTTTCAAGAATCTGCACCAGTTGTTTTATGCCTAAAAATTACTCTGAAAACACGTATTTTAGCCATTTGAACTCTTCTAAAAATACAGTAGTTATAAACGAAATGCGGAAGCGGAACTACTCATCAGCCCACAACGCATTATTAAATGTTTTTTCTCAACAGGCATTAATTACTCTGATATCTTCATCAGATTATAAATCACGTGTTTTTTTTCTGAAGCTCTGCAGACCACAAATGTGGCCAGGTAGGCGGGATGCCCTTTAATTAAAAATTTGTGGAATTGCAATCAAGGCTGCGAGCCAGAAGTTGGTTGCAAAACTTTCAGTTTGTTTGGACGTGACCTTTGGGCGTAACTACTCAACAATTGGATTTTGCGACTGTTCAGTGCCCACTTTTATCTCAGATGTCCACGTCGGGTAGGTACTTTAGATATTTGCTGGCCTGAGCCATGGGCGACTCCTGGAAGACCTCTTGCTAGGGCGTCACCACAAAGAACGATGCAGTTACAAACCATGGCGTTTTGAATCAGAGATTGGCCTTGGAATATCCACATAATGTATGGTCTCAAATACGGAAGAATTAGTACTTTGATACCAATTATAATGAAAGAAAGAAAAAAATTAACAGGAATTAAAGTATTTAAGTTAACATTAATATATCCTACAAAATAACAGTAAAAAAATTAATTTGCGATCGGGAGGGGCTGTTGCCTTTTACGCCACCCCCTCCCACTCTTCTGGAGACACGTTTGTATTAAGCTACATAAAAATATTTACCGTTCCAGCACGTCGATGTTTTCTGTTACTCTTTACACGGAATGCCAGTTATGAAGCCCTCTCGTGTCAAACATCAGTGTCTCGGACGAGCGTTGCGGCGCTCAGGCCCTGGGTCTGCGCGGCGCGGCTGGTGGGAAGAGAGCGAGGTTGGCAGCACTGGCCGGCGGCGCGGCGGAATGCAGCCTCCCGCGCCGCGCCAACAGATGGCTCCACCGGCAACAATGCGCGCGGGGGGTCACCCCCACTCGGAGACACAATAGCCGGCCCATTGAGCCGAGAAGGGTTCTTCGCTCCCCCCTTTCCAACCCAGAGGGACCATAAAAAACACACACACTCTCTCCCCTTCTGTATGCAGCACGTGTTGGGGTCAACATAATTAGTCGCGGGACCGCGGGCTGAAAACATAAATCCGAGAGGAGGGGAACAGTGTAACAAGATGGGGACACGACCTCTAATAATGCTAATGGCAACGTGCCGCGACAATCGCTAGCCTTTAGTTTTGGGTGGTAACCCGTGACTCCACAGCTCTTTACGGAAACGAAGATGAATCTCACGAAACAAAGTTTCTACAACGGCACGCTGACGGAAACGGACCCGTAATTTTTTTTTTAAGGCAATGCTGAGCTCTTGCGTTTACGTTGCTCCGTGCGACCAATATAAGCCGAGGACGTGGTGGTGAGGGTAGCCGTGATTGTTTATACATTCGTTCTATACCTTCGTCATCAACCTGAGATAATTTGGAACATAACGCATACGCGGAAGCATCCGTATATAACAGAAATTCTCGGCCTAACATAGGGTGGTGTATAACTTGCTCTTTCATAACTATTCGCTTTAGATTCTCGAAAGCTTCTTCCTCTTCATCACCCCATTTCCAGATTTTATCCTTTTTTAACAAATCAAATAGAGGTAGGTACATTGGCTACCTGATTACTATAGTTACGATAAAAACCAATAACTCCGAGAAAAGTTCTCAATAGCTTCACATTCTTGACGGTGGAAAATTGGTAATATTCTGTAATTTATCAGGGGCTGTCTTGATACCTTTAGGAGACAGTATGTGTCTTAGAAAAGGTACTTCTTGCCTGCAGATGTATTATAAATACGTTAAAAATTGGTCCGTGCACAAGGCTACCTAGTGTCCTATTACAACTTTGTCGTTTGTTTATATTATAGGTACACGTAAATTCTGCTAGTGCTATGATCGCGAAGCATAATATATGTTATAATTATATGAATATTTCGTAACCTTGAAATGCAATCTCATTTGGTTGCCATTTGTTACCGTGTCCGTGCATCGAGGAAGCAGCAGACGCGATAGTGCGATAGTGCGTTAGTGCGATAGTGCGATAGTGCGATAGTGTTCCGGGACATCCGTCACCGTTTACGTGATACGTCTCTGTTTCCGTGCCATTGTAGGACGGGTCTTATTTGTTAGAATGTACACGTCCCTGCCTAATGCCTGGAGACTTAATAGGTGACAGACGGCCTACAAACTAACTAACAAATAATAATAATGAAACAACAATTTCCGAGGAGAGACTCAAATCCTCAACCCTAGAATTAGGAGTTAGTCAGGGAAAAGAAGGCCAAAATATTTTCACAAACCCGTGAAAATGTGGACCAAAACTGAGTAAACCCATTCTTTATAACAAACCAAAATTTAACCGCCGTAAATCTTGCGGGTCGCACCGAAAACATGCGCAGTCGAGTTCTAGATGACAGCATCAAACAGCATCCCGTTAAAATGTTTCCCGCTAACGCAGTTGTACCACAGACACTTGGGACGCATTAAAAAAAATCGTGAACAATAATCTACTGAACTATCTTTAAAAAAATGCAAAGAAAGTTTAATAATAAATATGAATTATAAAGCAATAAAGTTAAAAAAATAATATGTTTTATCTTAGTCACGAAAATCAAAACACTATTTACATAAAATTGAATAGCCCAAAGGAAAAAAATACCATCTGAATATTTCTTTTTTTCTGACTTTTTAATCTTTAATACTGTAAGTTTACAAAGAGTCTAGCGTAATTTGTTGCATCGTTGGAGCAGCACGCGACCTTCATGGCCAAGTGTTCAGAAGTCAGAGTATTTACTTTGTTTAGGAAATGCTGCAAATATGTTAACATTGTTTGATTTAATACATTCAATTGATAGTAACGCAATTAACATTTATTTGGATCACTTTACTTCTGTAAAGTATTTTTGATATAGCCCCATAATGACTATTATTTAACATCTTACTTGTCAATTTGAACACACTAAAAATAAATGTGATAATTATTTATGTAAATATCTGAAAGTAAATATTAGGTAGGCCTCTTTCTCCTAAATCAGGAATTTAGTTTTTATATTATTTTGACTAGTATCTGTTTGGAATGGGAACACAGGATCAATAATTATGATTAAGTCACAAAATCTTGGAATGAAACATATGATATCACATTGCTTTGAGGCATGATATCACAAGAGTAAAAAACATCTTCAGTATGAGAATTAACAATAAAACACAAATATTTTGAGGACTTAAGAGCTTGAATTTAAAAAAAAACTTCTTAAATTAATACCAAATCTAATAAATAAATAGAAATCTGAAAGTTAGATACTCTCCAATTCTATTGCTTTAGTATGTGGTGGATTAATAACTTAAATTTATCCAGGCTGTGTGGCCATTTACAGAACAAGAAACTAACAATTCTCGTAAGGCCATGTAGGTAGGTATGTAAACCCTGGAATGAGGAAATATTGAAATTCTGGTCTAATGACATAAAACTGAATATTTTTTATGACTTATTTAGAAAGACCTTTGTTTCTTGGGATTGAGAGCCCTGGTGACTGTAGCATGACCGCCATACTATGCTGGGACCGCTCTAGCGATCCAATAAGTAGAGACCGGAAAAATTCGCGGATTCATTTCGTGATAGGCTGAAATTCAAACATGTGTACAATTCTACTGGTGTTGCTATTGGCACGCAGTTTAACTGGAGCTCTCTGAGCCAATCAGAGACTATCGACCAAAGAAGCGTCGAATCACAAGCTACTCAGTGGAGACGCCTCACAATTTAGTACCCAATGAACACGCGTGTTTACTTGAGAAATGCAGAGGATAATGGAGGCTATCCTAGATGTCATTGAATCCGCGAATTTTTCCGGTCTCTACCAATAAGCTATGCTAGAATATAAAAAAATAGGTATACAGTTCTGAAGCTTTAGGAATATGCAACATATTTTATTAAATATTTATGCAATGTGTAGGTACATTTCTTGCTGTAATAAAAAAAGGTTTTCCAAAATTTCTTGATTTATAATGCATATCTATCAAAACGTTTATAACGTTTTTCACTTTTATTGTGGTATGCTTCTAGTATATTTTGGCTACTTCACTGTTAGGTCTATTGTAATAATTGAGTTTACGAGATGCACAAGTTCTAAAGCGGTCAACATTTTATAGAGTACTAAACATAATCGACTTTACCTGTGCACTAAATTCCGACTTGGAAAAACGTTTTATTTCACGTTAGAACGCTCATGCCTACAGTACACAAAGGCTGGAAGTTTTTAAAAAAAATGCAATGCAGAGGCAACTACAGAGAAAATTAACGTTGTGGATTTTTGTACCAATATAAAGTTGATGCACTATTTGTCTTGTTATGACGATACATATTTGTGGGTGGTTTTTAAGAGTTTCTTTTTAAATATACGGTTGTTTCAAAGCTCATAACATTTTGTTCATAAAGTTTCAAAAGTTCAAGTTGCACTGTTATTTTGTAGCTTTTACCATCAATGAAATTCTTGTCATAGTAAAAAAAAAATTGCTTGTAGGACTCCTTGCAAAGAAGAGTATCAACACCTCGCATAGTAATATTGTAAATACACCTACAAAGCCTATTAGGGGCTTATCAATTATTCTCACACTACAGCCAGATAATATGTGCATAGTTTTAATGTTCTTAATGTTGACACAATTATTATTTTCTAAGTTAACTGACGAAGTACAAGTAAATAAAGTCTCAAAAAATGAGAATATTGAGTCTCCAGCGGTCCGTAATTGAATCCTGGAACGTGATGCAATTTTAATGGGAAGTGATAATGTGTGTTTTCTACTTATACGCACTCACATAAAGTTCGTAAAACTTACCGATCAATTGCAAGTGGTTGATGTAACCACAGTTCTGCCTCAAACATGCTTTATATGTGAATTAGGTGGCAAACTGCTGGCGTTGGACGTTTCGATTACCAATGAAACGGTAACAAAATAGCTACTTCCGCCTCAGAACCAAACGAAGTTAAAGGCCCCCGCCTACCCGGGCACACACACGGTGTGCAGAGCTTCAGGAAAAACTACTCAAGATATACGAGTGGGGTCTGTCTACGAAAAGCATTTAAGATTCGCTGAGGGCCGATTTGTAGTTTTGTTTCCTGATTAAGTTTTTGAACTGTATTTTTGACGTGACAACGTCTAATAAATCGATGAACGCCTGCTGCACGCACGAAAAAGGATGACTCTTTGTCTCGTTACGCACATTGTCCCGTTACGCTTATTGTACGCTTGCGCCGCATCTATCTCTCTTCCACTCGATTGGAACAACCATCGATTTGATTTTTTCGAGGTACATTAAACTTGAAACACTCCCATTCGTTTCCTACTTTTCCTATCATCGTCCTATCCTTAACAGAATAACACAGATTGGAAGAAGTTAAATAGCAAACATGTATAAAAGTTATAGATAAAAAATCTGTTCGTTAAAGTAATAAACATATTTGAATTAATGAGTGCAAATAAAAGTAAATTTATCAATTAAATTGTAGATTTCATTTCACTCCTTCTTTGTATCCATACAAAATAGTGATAATTCAATAGCAATGATTACATTTTATTCATAAAAGTATGCAATTATTTCATCAATGTTTTGTTATGACGTCACGTTAAACTATCGTCCGTAAACCGACCTTACAGACAACCACTTTTTTTTAGATGAGTTAAAATGGCTAAAAGGCGTGTTTTCAGAGTAAATTTTAGGCATAAAACAACAGGTACAGATTCTTGAAAGCTCTTAAAGGACTTGTATTACACCTTTATCTTAATTTCTCCGCCGTATAATATTACGGCCACCGTTTAAATATCATAGCTGCTCCATGCACGACGAGAAGACTGCGCGCCAGTTTATAGCCTTGTGCTTAGAGGCTACACCGCGCTAGAAGCACCAGCGAGCGTCGCGCTTATCATCCCGCCTCACTTACTGTACAGGAGAGAAATAAAATTCGCTCTTCCAATTATATTATAATGTCCAATAACAATTAACATTCATTATAAGCGTGTGGTAAACAAGAATGCACTTTGAATTAATTTCTTGGTTTTGTAACAGCCATAACTACATAAAATTAAACTGAACATAACATTAATTCAGCTCAACTAAAGCTTCATTTATAACTCTCGCTTAATGATTCAGAAAAAAAGTATTCGAGTGAGTTACGATGACGTGTTTCAATAGAAAACGAACTTTTAAGACAAAATCTGGCAACAAATCCAAAATCGACAAATTGGTCTTATCGCGTGTTTCTGGGGTACTGGTTGATGGATGATTTGTAGAGACCGGAAAAATTCGCGAATTCATTTCGTGATAGGCTGAAATTCAAACATGTGTACAATTCTGCTGGTTCTGCTATTGGCTCGCAGTTTAACTGGAGCTCTCTGGGCCAATGAGAGACTATCGACCAAAGAAGCGTCGAATCACAAGCTGCCCAGCGGAGACGCCTCACAATATAGTACCAAATGTACACGCGTGTTTACTTGAGATGTGCAGGGGATAATGGAGGCTATCCTAGAGGTAATTGAATCCGCGAATTTTTCCGGTCCCTAATGATTTGGAACCTTGTTTATTGATAAATTTCTCAATTCAGCATTGATAAGCATCTGTGTTAATTGCTGATCATGAACGGGACACGCACTCGTTTAAATCTCTCAGCTGACACATCAAAACTAATGTCAAGCTCCGGTAATTCTTCCGGTGACGATCGATGAAGAACTCGACGATCGTCGCGCCACGTTGTGTCGGCATGAGCGCCCGATGTTCCGAACTGCACGTAAGGAGAGTGAGGGACCTTCAGTCATCCTCCGGCTGACCTCCAGTCTTTTAACGAGCTTGCCGCTCGTCACGTGGACACTTCATTACTGAGAACTGATGTGAGACGCCGCATGACTCCGCCCTCGCTGCCTCACTGCACCGCGGCCTTCAGGAGGCATCTGGGCGATCGCGAAGATACCGGCACACCCACGACAGCCATGCGCGTTAACTGATAAGCCACGTCGAGACTGAGCACAATCCGCTTCTTATCGCAGAACAGCTGATGTGAACACTTGCAGATTTTCCAACTTATCTCGGAACTTCAGTAATAAACTGGCCCTGTGGCAAATCAGCGAGCAACCATTCCTCTGCCCGCTTGTACTTTTCTGTAAACCTTCCCCCCATCATTTAAACGTACTCAGGCTGATATAGCCTGTCTCACGTAACTTTTCTCAAATTCGACACTTTTTTCCACAAGTACCTCCAAAGATGGACTTATCCTTCCGCTCTGTCAACAGTGTTTGTCAGCAATTTCATTGGGTCAATGTTCGTAAACAAACATCACGTAGATCCGTGGGCGTGGCCAGAATTTGTAGGAGACGGGTGTCGAAGGAATTTGTAAGAATAATATTTTTTTGATGAACATGTTTCTAGGAGCCCGGGAATCCGGGATGGAATACACCCTCCCCCCCAGAAAAAAAGTAAATAAAACCTATGACGCAACATGAACGTTACTTCTTAATTGGTCGTTGCTATGTAGTTCCGCCAGCTGGCTGATCGTAACACCAACACTTATCTTTGAGTAATAATGACATCATATCGAGCCAAGCATCTGATGTTCTGGAAACGAAGACTCTACACAGAGTGGGTCTGAATTCAACCAACGAACTTCGGCTGCAGGTCAATCACGTTTAAAATTGCCTTTCCAAGAACCGTTATGCATCTCTGAAGTTGAAGCTGAGCAACCGGTTTATTGCAAACAATGGAGGAAGTGTTTAAGACCGGCCACTGAGCATCTGTACAACTTTTAACTGATTAAAGTTCTGCGGCACAGTGAAACTTGTCACTGTCGTAAAATAATTTAATTGAAACAGTATGATTTAACAACACGTCACTGTAAAATAATGGCGTTACCTCCAAATATTTGAAAGAAATAATTTAACGACGGTAGGGAAAAAACACGTGTTTTATGCAATATTAAAAACTTCAAATCTGGTTTGATAATTTTTTTTTCTCACATGTCATGCGGGATATTTCATTTTATTGTCATTGCTGTTATCCAAGTGACATATTCCTTTAAGTTTAACATGATAACGCGACGAAATTTTATGTTTGGTCACATATTTTCCCACCAGATATACAAAACAGATATTATTTTAGTGGTTCAAGGGTCACCAATTTTTTTTATTATAAGTATGAATATTTGCGTGACATTTTACCGTCATACTCATTATACCGCTCAGTACGCATCTGTAAGCAAAATTTTAGAAAAAACATACATTTACGGTAAAAACTCTAAAATAAATGTAATGACAAGAAAATCAAACAATCAAGATGGCGGGTAAGACCGAACCTTAAAATCACTCTAGAACCAATTTCGCAACGTTATCTGACAAGATGTTATCTCAAGGTTTCGCCGTATCGTGTTTCCTTGAAAATGAAAACTCGCGAATTTGCTGCATTGTTTGGAAATGTACAGCAAATACTTATCTGGATTATTATTACCTCAAGGTTTCTTAATGCACGCCGGAATGTGCTCTTTGTGTTTATTCAGACGAACAACGTTCACGCGCAGAATTTTGCTATCAGATAAAACTGAGCCTTGAGTTTATCTTTGTAATGAATTATTGTGTTTAGAAAGCCGGTCTTATTTCAAGGTTCCAGACCTGCACAGTATACAAATTTGGAAGTAAAGTAACACATGAATTTTTTGTGTAGGTAAAACGCAGAATGCACAAATACCAAAGACCAAAAATTGTAATCAAAAGACGAGTTAAATCACAGTTTTAATTTTATGCAACTTGGTAGCAAATATTTATTCATATTAAATTTTAATAAATGTGTCCATTGCGATGCAAATTAAAAGGTTTTGTGGTCATATCGCTGTGTTCATATTTTTGCTGCGTTGTCCAGAATTTGTTCTCTGAATGCGTTTACTGTTCTTTTTATAACTGTTTCGTTGTTGTTAGCCCACTGCGTTCGTCTGTATGTGTTTTTTCATGACTAAATTCCTTCCACGAAATTCTTGTGCTGCCTGATATTTATAGTTTGAATATGATCGTCTGTACTATCGTCATTGTGTCGTCCATATTACCTGTTTTATTTCATATTTGTGTCCATCTGTTCGACATCAGCTGATTTAGGCCTGTTGTCGGTGGGCTCATGATTTCATTTTTATTTCTTACTTTGCATTATTGAATTTTTTTCCTTGACAAACAGTACAACACTGCAGTGGCATATGTCCAAAAAAATTGTATTAAATCAAAATTTCCCATTGAATGACTCATTTAAATAATGTACAATGTTCGTGCCTCTATAAATCCCTCGTTGCCGACGAGTAGTTAATCCAAAATAAATTAAATTCCGAGTCATGATGGCAGAACGGTCGAAGGGTTGGGATGGGAGGAGTGTGTACCTATGCGCGGTGGAGACATAAACTACCGCACGCCTCGCCCTTCTCTACACAGGCATGCTGCTCCATAACTCACCGCATGAAACGACCAGTTAGCATGTTCAGTCCGGTGCATGTTCTACAATATGCGTCCCTTGTCTGAGGACACTGAATACCTGAGCTCATGGTTCTTTAAGAATATATCGTTGCTTTGGTTAAAACTCGAGTCAAAGACTTGACTTTCTGAGCGAAAATCCCCTTACGAGTAAATGCCTGTAACACTATATATCATTATTTCATTATAAAACAAATATACTGAGATGACATTTGAAATAAAAATCAATAGATAAATAAAAATCAACGTGTGTATAGGTGTGTATGTGTATCTAATGATCACACAAAAATCTTTGAACGGATTTCAGTACGTTTTTTGATTGTAACATCTTTGGCTTACTTATAAATATGAGCTGTTTATCACTAATAATTACACACTTAATGGGAATGAAAAGAAGGAAAGTATGATTTTGTTTAAAAAAGTGGGTGAAAAAAGTATGAATGTATTTTGTAGTAAATATAATATCTTTGAAGCTAGTCAAGAGCGGGGGCGAGACGTTTGGAAAATATCACACACTAAACTATCCTAGAATTTGCTCAAAAACATTCTGTACGGTTATCTAGAATGTTATCAAAAACATGCCGAGTTGTTTATCAATAAATAGTACACAAAAATTTCCCACTTTATATAACTAGCCCAGGAGGTATGGGTTTCAGCATACGTGAATACTATAACCAGGACGTGGGTTTGAGTACCTACTTACGCATAAGTATTTTTGTAATAATTTATTTCGTAAACTGTCCCTCACTATTCTTAATGGCTTACAGTAGGAGGTGTTAATATTTTCATAAATATAATATAATTTTGGTTTTAAAGTTTTTTGGCAGTAACTAAGAAAATTGTTATTTAAGGTTATTTAGTAGTATTCCCGTAGTCAGTATAACAGCAAATGCCTCTACGGACTGGTAAGGTCACGTAAACCTTTTCTTCATAACAGCTTCAGGTTCCCCTCCCCCCTCCCATCATTCCACCTTTTCCTTCTGGCGAGCAGTCTTGGTGATAGTGCCTCATCATGTTCCAGCAAAGTTGAAATGTGTATCTTCGAAGTCCTTCGTACCAGTGGAGGGAGTCACGTTTGTGTATGCAACTTACGAGAAATAACGTTACATATCTCGAATAGGGTGCGATTTTACCTAGAGATCGGTACCTAATCAATTACCTTGGTGACAAAGCTGTCAACATTAATTTCTGTTTAAGTATAAGATGATTTTTAATTGGTTAATTAAATCACTTTTAAAGTATGTGTTACAAGTTGAGTTCAGTGGCAGAGAAAACATGTTAATGCCTAAAATTACCCAAGATAAAAGTCAGAGATAAAAAAATAGTTTATAGTTCATTCCAGCAGTTTTGTAACACTTTTAATTTCTTGTTTAGTTTTCTTACGCTAAGCAGACAGTTGAACGCAGAACCATTTTTTCCCCTAAAATGTTGTCAATTTCAGCAAATGCAAAGAAGGCAATGTTCAATTTGAATTCCGTGCAATATTGCAAAGAAATGACTGCCAGTAGGGTATTCAAAAATGTCTCAGGGTAGCTGGAACACATTGTTGTTAAAAGGGTTTAGGCTCCGCCATCTTGTATTTTCCATATTTTTAGTATGTATAATTTTAATTTTGAACTACTTATCACAATTTTCGGCATGTCAAGGCGTAAATAATATCTACTAGAACTTCTTTACCTTGTTGGAACCACATATTTACCAACAGGCTGTACATCTGCAAGCGCCGCGAGGTAATAACTTACTGTTTCACGTGGGCGACTACAATTATTATAATAATAACACCAGTTCGCAAGGGTTCCTTGCAACAAGCAGCAAAAGTCAAGTCGTATGCCATTTGGACTAAAAAAAAAAATTGGTCTTTTTTAAAGTCGGTTTACGGACGATAGTTTAACGTGACAACGTCATAACAAAACATTAATGAAATGATTGCTTACTTTATGAATAAAATTGAATCATTTTTATTTTAATAATAAAAGAATAAATTCTTGAAATTATACTAGCAATCAGTTTTTTAAAATGCAAGTATAATGATCCTTTATTGCCGAAATTATTGTTGTAATAAGCAATGAAAACCACATTAACATTTCACTTCACTTTATAAACATTCGAGTGAGAGATAGATGCGGCGCAAGCGTACAATGAGCGTAACGGGACACAGCGTAACGGAACAATGTGCGTAACGGGACACTTTTTCGTGCGTGCAGCCGGCGTTCATCGATTTATTAGACGTTGTCACGTAAAAAAAAAAAATTCAATCACGGATGCTTTATTGCAAGCCCAAAATATTTGAAACTGCCAAGATGGAGATGCGTAATCCCTGTGAACTTACCTCCTGCACGGGAGTCTGTAGCCTCCCGTCAGAGGCACGGGAGGCCAGAAGGACGAGAGGAATATTGTAATATACCTCCGGGAAATGCTAACCAGATTTTCCGCCGGGCGGAGACAAGGCGTACAGTCCGTGACGGGCGACATTGCTCCCGCGACGAGCAGGCCTAATGAAATTACCGTCGGAAGGGTATTTGGTTCCATTGGCCACGAGGAGCAGGGGGGGGGAGAAGGGAGGTGGGGAGGAAAGTCAGGGTGAATTTGCATGAGAGAATGAAATGCGTGTCGCTAATGCACTGGCCTCGGCTCTCCCGAAACTAAACTCGGGCTGTAGTCAAACGAGTTGAATTTGCGTCGGAATTGACTTCGCCATCCCTTCGCTCGTGGCCTTTCCTGCCGTTTTAGTTCCGTCGTTATTGCGTCGTTTCCATTTTTAGCGTTGAGGAGGCCTCCCGGTTATAGATCGCCAAACAGCACGCAGAGCTCCCGATGTTAACGCGCCATTTACGAACCGATCAAGACCTACTGAAAGTGTCTGATTACTAGAGACCGGAAAAATTCGCGGGTTCAATGACCTCCAGGATTAACTCCAATATCCTCTACACACTCGGGCAAATGCCAACTGTTCATTGGCTGCTGACTTGTTGAGTCGTCACGACTGGGTGGCCTGTGATTCGACACTCCTATGAGTGAGGACCTCTAATTGGCCCTCGGTCCTCCAGATAAACAGTGGACCAATGGCAGAAGCAGCACTAAGGTATAATTATTTGAATTTTAGCATAGCACGTAATGAACCCGCGGATTTTTCAGGTCTCTACTGATTAAGAACAGCATTTAAGAGCCGTTGCACTTGTCCATATGTGATAACCCACTATGTTCGTCAGTGCCGTTATTATTTATTTTTTCATGACTAAATTGTGACGTCTGATATTTAAGTTTTGAGTGTGTTCGTCTGTGCTACCGTCGTTGCTTTGTCCATAATGCCTGTTTAGGTTCATCGTTGGGTTTGTCCGTTTGACATCAGCTGATTATATGCCCTTCCTCTGAGGGGTTTATGTTTATATTTTTGTTTCTCAATTTGCGTTCTTGAAATTTTCCATTCCAAATAGTGCAAAAAAAAAAACATAGGCGTATTTACAAGAAATTGTATTAAATCGAAATTCCCTATTACATGAACCAGTTAAAGAACGTATTACGCAGTTTGATGCACTCCGTGCAAGGGGACCTGTGTTTGAGTCACGTGTAAGACGTGGGTGTGGGCGTGCCTCTTCTGAACTCGTCACGTATCCGCCAGTCAATAAAATTGTCCGATTAAACAAAATTTGAAAGTTTACAAGTCGTAAAAGGAAGATAAAGATTTTTAAAATATTGTTGAAATTATTCCGTATCACCTATCGTTAGGGACAGGAAAAATTCGCGGATTAATTTCGTGATAGGCAGAAATTCAAACATGCGTACAATTCTGCTGGTTCTGCTATTGGCTCGCAGTTTAACTGGAGCTCTCTGGGCCAATGAGAGACTATCGACCAAAGAAGCGTCGAATTACAAGCTACCCAGTGGAGACGCCTCACAATTTAGTACCCAATGAACTTGATAAATGCAGAGGATAATTTAGGCTATCCTAGAGGTCATTGAATCCGCGATTTTTTCCGGTTCCTTCATATCGTGTATACCAGCGGTTCCTAAAAGGTGTTCCGCGGAACCTTGGGATTCTGAGTCAGGGTCACAGGGGTTCCGGGAGTCGGGATGTTAAGGCTATTATAAATCAAACAATGAAAAAATTTAGTTCATCACATCAGATACGTGAAATAAAGGCTTTTATTTCGAAATTATAGTACCTTTTCTATTCGAATATTGCAACATGCAAACAATTAGGTATCATGGGTCTTTAACAATAAGGTGTAAATAAAATAAATTTTGTTTAAATGTTCACAATTATTGTCAAATAACTTTCATTGAAGGATTTAGGGTTCCGCCAAAAGAAAGTTGACCATTGTGTTCCTGGGCCGAAATAAAATTGGGAACCGTTGCTGTATACATTAATCCAGTGGTAGGCCTACATGAAGCTTGTAGTTTTAATCAAGACATCAAAAATTCCTGGACATGACAAATATCACAGTACAAACAAATTATGTCCGGTCTTGTGGAAATTGTTTCTTTCGTTTATATTTTGTGATTATAATTCACTCTTATAACACAAGTTTTTTGTTAGATCAGCATCTTTCGACGTACTGAATTAAAGCAGAAAGCATCGTGTACCACAGGATCAATGTATACATGATCACACCACCAGGATGAAGGGATAAATTTGGATACTTGATACGTAAGTTTTGCCTTAACCCCTTATAGTCCACCGTAACATATTTGATACATAATTTGTTTAACCTTATAAATATTATTTTTTGTCCAAATATTCATTACATCTCTTTGGTAATGTGTCTAGAAACACTTCAGTGATATATTTTAGCCACAATTTTTGCCATACTGTTGTTAGTGTAATCTATGGTGCTGTTGTTTTCCATAGCAGCCATCTTGTGAAGAATACTCTCAAATTGACTGAGTTGATATTCGCCAAACAAAGGTAATTATAATATTTCTCCTACATAAAAAATATCATCTTATAGCTTATACTTTTAGCTAACTGTGTATACCAAGAAGTTTATAATTTGATGCATTTTTATGTTCTGAAATAACAAAAATGTTTATGTATCAAATTAGTTACATTGGGCACCAATGGAAAAAGTCCAATTTTAGGTTATGTAAATTTTTACGATCTAAAATAATGAAATGTTCAAGATATGAGGCGTTAGTTTGATTTTGCATCAACTGTTAAGTAATTTCAATGTATTGGTTGATATTTGAATGTAAAGTGTACTCTATTTTGGCTCAATAACTGAAAACTATTTAGTACCTACTGATAATATCTTGAAACAGATGCATATATTTTCATTTGCTTATGTTATTGACTTGTTTATTTACAGATGAGTCGTGTGCCAGGGAAGATAAAGAACGTGGCAGTTCTGCCTGACAGTTCAGAAGACGATAATTTTGACGATAGTGATGATGACAGAGACTGGACTGCTAACCACAGTGAATGTTCTACAGGTCACCAAAACTATTTGTTGTATTTTGACAATTGGTTTTCATCACCGGGCTTACTTGTAACACTCGGAAAGCTTGGAATTGGATCTCTCAGTACTGTGAGACTAAACAGATACTCTGGTCTATCTTTTTTCCAGTGACAAGGAAATGAAAAAGAAAGGAAGAGGTTGCATTGAAGAGAAAGAAGCAAACATTGATGATATTGATATCAGAACAGTAAAATGGTGCGATAATCGTTGTGTAGTAGTTTGCTCAACTTTAAAATCTGCATATTATCCTGTTAGCAATGTGAAAAGATATGACAGCAAACAGAAGGCATCAACTGAAGTTTCATGTCCTAGAGCAGTTACCACATACAATAAATTCATGGGAGGTGTGGACCTAATGGATGCTCTAATAGCATATTACAGAATTCAAATCCGCTCAAAGAAATTCTACTTGCGTTTCTTTTTTCACTTTATTGACCTTGTGCTTGTCAACTAATGGCTTTTGTACAGAAGTGACTGCGACTCCCAAAATCTTTGCAAAAATGACTTCCTGGATCTTCTGTACTTCAGAACTTATGTTGCTGAACTTCTCTGCAAGCAAGGCATCGATATGAAGAAGCTTGGCAGATCATCTTCTCAAGCTGCTGTAGACCACGAGTACATGAAGAAGAAGAAGAAGAAGAAGAAGAAGAAGAAAAAATCAGCCGCTGTCTTGCCATCATTTGTGTTGAAGAGAGATGGTTTCGGTCACTGGCCCAAGGTCCAAGATTTCAGGAAAAGATGTAAATTTATGTTATGTGAAGGCTTGACAAGTTTTATTGTACCAAGTGTAAGGTGCACTTATGCATCACAAAACATAAAAATTGTTTTGTGGAATTTCATTCCTAAATGGGATTTCATACAAAACTTTTAGATTTGTTTTGTTACAATGAGCCAATGTATCATTTTTCATTTCATGGTGGACTATATTATTGCTGTGTTTCAACTTATGTCTAAGGGATGCCACAATGACATGTTCCTACTGTGCAACATTTTGTTTTTACTCTTAGCATTGTAATGACTTTTAAAAATCTGGGATGTCTTACTAATAAATGCCACAATGGAACGTTCCTACTGTATTGTATAATATTTTATACTGTTAGCATTATAATGACCATAAATATGTTATCGTGTTCTTTCTGTTCAGCATTGTTTTTTCTACTATAAGCATTGTTATGACATAAGAAAATCATTGATGTAATACTAAGAAATGCTACAACTATACGTTCCTACTATAAACAAATAATTTGCATTGTTAGCAACATTGGATGAATTACTAAGAATAGCTACAACAGTGTGTTCCTATTATACTGTATTATTCATTGTACTGTTAGCATTGTTACAACCATAGTAAATCTTAAAAGGCACACAAACCAAGTTATTCTTTTCAGTGTAATTCGGATTTATGAAAAAAATTATTTTGTGTATTTATTACAATACTTATCTGGACAATTTTAGGAATTTATCTGCCACTAAATATTTGGTGCGACATTTACCACTTGTTGACCAGTGTATCAAATTTGATACATAATTGAATTTTATATAATAAAGTAAGAATAAACTTTGAAATCATATTTTATGTAAATAATATCCCTATTTAACAATAAAAACACTAGTGAAAAATTTTTAACTTGATTTTTTATAATAGTGGTCTTTAAGGGGTTAATCGTTAGGGTTAAATGTCCCCGGCTCGATTCTTGACCGGGTCGGGGATTTTCCACTGCGCTCAAAAACAGAATTTCTCATCTTGGGTTTGATCGTCTTTCCTTTCAAAGAATATTACCTTCTTGAGCTAAGGATAATCTTTATATATATATTTCTTGTGTGCGTGTGTATGTCACTGAACTCCTCCTAGACGGCTGGACCGATTTTGATGAAATTTTGTGTGTGAGTTCACGGGGATTCGAGGATGGTTTAGATTCACAATTGGATATTTTATCTCGATTCTGAGTTAAGAAAAACTAAAAAAAAAAACACGCTTAAAAGCAAAAATTGCAGCGCATTATTAGAAGCCATTAAGTTTTGTTATTGTAAGGAACTAAGTAGAGTAAGAAAAAAATAAAGATCCTGACAGCTTATAGCGTCGCCATTATTGTTTCAATTTTCAATAACCTTTTTGTATATTACAATTTAAATTGCAGAAAAAAAATCATGTTTCATAGCCACACAAATAGTGAGGATGGTTTAGATTCACAATTGGATATGCTATCTCGATTCTGAGTTAATAAAAACTAAAAAAACACGCTTTAAAAGCAAAAATTGCAACGCATTATTAGAAGCCATTAAGTTTTGTTATTGTAAGGAAATAAGTAGAGTAAGAAAAAAATAAAGATCCTGACAGTTTATAGTGTCGCCATATTTGTTTCAATTTTCAATACCCTTTTCGTATATTACAATTTAAATTGCAGAAAAAAATCATGTTTCATAGCCACACAAATAGTGAGTGTGTGTCATTTCTCTATGTCCACGAGGTCTCGCCGCGTCAATTTTCTCCTTGGAGCGAACCCGTCCGCTTAATTAAATAAACAGCTTTTATCGTTGAATGATTTCATGATTTATTTAATGAAAATATGGTCTCATAAAAAAATTAGTTAGATAGACATTTAATAGGTGTCTTTCTCTCACTCTCTCTCTCTCTGAAATGTATGTAGCTTGCTCGCGGGTCAGTAATGCAGACAATCTTTACATTCTAGCTCAAGACGGAAAAAACAGTAAATGTGGTTTACAAAGACATTTTATGAAGTGTCTTCCCGTCATTACATTTGAAAGTAGAAACATATTTACTCAAAATTTAGGTAGTAACATATTTTTATTGCAAAGACTGAAATAGAGGTGAGAAAAATTATCATTTGTGAACATAAGAAAACTACTACAACTGTATCAACTGTTATGTTATAATGTTTAAATTTCTAAATGGTGCAAGATAATACAAAATTCCATGCGGAAAAAGTCGTGGGCAACAGATACGTATAGTTATAGGTGTGGGGCTATGCATGCTGATTTTTCATATACTGCATGGATGCGAACATGTAAGAATAATCTATCTTACTATAATAAAACAGTACTTTTTCTGTCTGTCTGTACGCGATTTTGATGAAATTTTGTGTGTGAGTTCACGGGGATTCGAGGATGGTTTAGATTCACAATTGGATATTTTATCTCGATTCTGAGTTAAGAAAAACTAAAAATACACGCTTTAAAAGCAAAAAAAACTAAGCATTGTTGATAATTAGCCTCCATGGCAACGGGCTTTTGCATTGTTGTTGCCTTCTGCGTAACCATGGGAAAGGTTTTTGGTAACGGCAGTGGCGTGCCCAAGAGGAGGGGTATGTATAATGAGAAGATACAAAATGTCCAGCGTAGAAATACTTACCGCCATATCCATATCTCACAAAAAGTACATTTGGGCAGGACAATGTCTGTCGGGTCCGCTAGAAAGATATATAGAGAGATAGAGATATAAATAGAAAGATAGAGAGAGTTATAGAGATATACATAGAGAGATAGAGAATTAGAGAGATAAAGAGAGATGCTTAGTATACATTTAAAAAATTACAAAAAAAAATTGATTGAGGCATTGCAACGCATGCCGGGCATTATCTAGTATTTTGTATTTTTCTTACTTACTTACAAGAGGCAATGCCCAACCAGTGCAGTATAAACCAGTCAGGTGTGTCGCGGGTTCGCTTCAGAAACTATGGACTAGTTGGAAAACGAAAGATAGTAAGATTTTTTGAAATTTGCTTGAATATAATTTCTTTCCTTGCACCACTACCTGTATTTGCCCCGTTTTATATTACATCTATTGATCATTCCGGATCGGCTAGGAGCATACGGCCTCGGTGATGTACATATTGTAGCGCACCTGCACTGTTAGAAATAACTATAAAATTACGAACTTTACAACGAATGCACCTCAAACTAAAGTCGACTACTTCGTAATGAATACTAATATTATAAATGCGAAAGTAACTCTGTCTGTATGTCTGTTTGTTTGTTTGTTACCTTTTCCCGGCTGAACGACTGAACGGATCGTAATGAAATTTGGCAAGGAGATAGATTATATCCTGGGGATGGACAAAGGCTATCTTTTGTTTAAAAAAAATAATCTTTAAACGGGTTAAAAAATATATCTTAATTTTATGTAATGCGTGTCATAGATATACAAGATGTTAGTGTCATTCCTCTATGTCTACCGAGCAATAGCTTTCAAGCCATTACGTTACGTTTTGCTATTGTAAGGAATTGAGTAGAGTAAGAAAAATTAAAGCTCTGCATCGTAGTACCTCAATACACCAGTAGATGTCACTGTTTGTTTTTTATTAATCGTTTTATAGTTTGCACATCCTAACTAATTTTATAAAAGCGAGTATTTGTTTGCTACGCCACGAAATTTCGCATAGAGATAATTTATTGGCTGAAGGTGAAATAGGCTAATTTGTATGTTTGGTTGATCGCAAGGTAAATTTATTTATATACATATGTTTTTTATTTAATTTCTTCTATAAATATTTTCTCCCTACATAGGGCACCCATAATTCTTTTAAATTTCACGTGTATGTTTTCAATGTCATTCGAGTAGTACAATTTTTTTTTGTCAAATAGGTCATTATTTTCTGTTTCATTTTGGATACATACGGTTTTTTTAGGTATTATGACAAATAAAAAAATAGTTTCACTAACATTCTTAGGTTTTTATTGTGTGGATAGTTTCAAGTTTAATATTATGTAGGTACATAAATTCTTAAATTTATAAATTTCTTCGAAATTTATTCATAGGTTGGTAGGGCCTACTAATTTTTTCTATTTGTCAATATTGTTATTTTTTTTACAGTACCTACTTATTTGCAAGGAGTTTGGTTTAGTGTTTATAATTTATCTGCTGAGCGTCAAGAGTCTTCGGGCTGCCGAGACCGAAGACCAAAAATATTTGTTAATTATGTAATATATTGTTGAAAATTTTGAATTTTAATATTTCAGGTAGGTTGATTTTTTAAAATTAATTAGAGTAGTTACGTGTAATTGCCTTCTTCCTTTATTTCATATTAAACATTATGTTTGGTTGAGTCTGAGATAATTTTATTTATATATGTTTTAATTTCATTTAATTTCTTTATATATTCTTACCTACCTACATCTATTAAATTTCAGGTGGATGTTAACATTGTCATTCGAGTAGTACAAATATTTTTTTGTCAAATTGGTCGTTATTTGTACTTTTTGTTTTATTTTGCACTATGTTTTTTTGACTTAATTCAAAGATTTGTGGTGTGTACAGGGAGTGAAATCTCTATTAATTTCTATACTCCTTTGGATAAGCGGAATATGGCCACCACAGTTTTATATATAAGCAAGTCCTACAAAAAATGTTTTAAACATTATGACTTAAATAAAATATAGTTTCACAATAATCCTTAGATAATTATTCATAGGTAGGTAATAAGCTTTCCATTTGTCAATATTGTTATTATGGTAGATAGGAGTACAGTAAATGCCTACATTCTTATATTCCTATATATATCTTTCGATTTGGAGTGTTTCCGAGCCATTCGGGGTCCTCGACATCACCCCCCACCCCCCCTTTTCAAGGTAAAAGCCCCACAATTTCGAAAGTTAAAAATTTTTTAAAATCTTTCTCTTTCGGTTTTAAGTGTTTTCGAGCCATTCAGGGTCCTCGAACCCCCCCCCCCCCCCTTCACGCCACCATCTGGGGACAAAGCCCCAAAATTACGAAAATTTCAGGAATTTCAAATATCTTATCTTTCGAGATGGAGTGCTCCGAAACATTCGAGGTCCTGAACCTCCACCCCACCCCCCTTTTTCATAAAAAGTGAAAGCCCCAAAATTTCGAAAAATTTGAGGAAATTGTATTAAAATTAAGTCATTACAAACTAAAGAGTCCGGGGCATGGTGGAACTTTTACCCAAAGTCGACTTCCCCCACAATTTTGGAGGAGAGGGGGGGGGGGGATGTAAAACCCCAAAATTTCGAAAAATTTAAAAAAATTCTTAAATTTAAGTATACTTTTTTACTATTTGGGGTGTTTCCGAGCCATTCGGGGTCCTCAAACTACCCTCCCCCCAAAAGGGGTCAACGACCCAATTATTCAAAAATTTCCCAAAATTTCGAAAATATATTCTCTTTTGATTTGAAGTGTTTACGAGACATTCGGACTCCTCAAAATCCCCCCCCCCTCAAGGGTCAAAGCCCAAAAATTTAGAAAATTTCATAAATCATTCTCTTTCGATTTTTAGTGTTTCCCTGCCATTCAGGGTCCTCATAATCACCCCTCCCCCTCTGGGGGAAATCTTAATTTCTGTGAGCAGATGTGTGAATTCTCTTTAAAACGATACCCCATAAGTACTGATGCGATCACCGATTGCGTCAAAATAACCAAAATCTCGAAAATTTCAGGAATTTCAAATATAATTTCTTTCGAGATGGAGTGTTCCAAACCATTCGAGGTCCTGAACATCCCCCCCCCCCTTCCTTTCCACAAAAGTGAAAGCCCCAAAATTTCGAAATATAAGTATATATATAATTGGATGTTGGCATGTATGCCGTCGATAAACTCTTACACCGTTTGAC